>NW_013546893.1:0-45352 GCF_000711695.1 Tilletiaria anomala UBC 951 | reverse complement strand
TCCTCCGAGACGCAGTGGCCCTGAACAAAGGCAGGGAGGGAGGATGACTGGATTCATCCAAGCCAGGGACATACAGGTGTATATAGCATAGATGTATATAGCATGGATATATATAGCATAGATGTATATACCATAGCTGAGCATGGGTGCGCAGAGGGGACCGGGAGACGCTCGTCGATATGCCGATGTCACCGCCCATGTTGCCCCAGCACTGAATGCATCGTCACCACTGCTTAAAACGACGGCAATCGCGGCTCGCCCCGAGCTCGAACAGCTGCCAGTCTCGCACGAGAAATGGTTCCAACGCAACAACATTCGGCCGAGACAGGGGCGACATTCTCTCGTGCGAGAAGCTGGCACTCAAAGGTACGCACGGTCGTCGCTTGCTCGCCGTCCTCATAAATTGTCAGTCGTTCCGTCGTCCACCCTGAACTTTTGTGGCAGGACACCCTCTCTTGCAGGAATGCAGCATGCTGTGCGACCAGCCTTCGCTGGCTGGCTGCTCCACGTTACGAGGACAAGTGATCGGGGAGAATGAATGGATCGACCTTGGGCGCGCAGCTCCGTTGTCATCATGTGCGGCAAGTTGGACGAGCTTCCTGGTGACGTGGGCGTTCGCTTGCGGGAGCTTGCTTCCATTCTATTCTCAAGAGACACGCATGCTCTTCTGCACACCTAAAGAGCATTCGTGAAACTGTCAGAACCAACCTTGGCTTCCTCTGCCTCCGCATATTCCAGCACGCGCTGCATCTGGACCCGACATTCTCTAAACAATTTCCCTCTTGAGATAGGCCGCTGGCAGAAGATTTCGCGTGCGTTTCCTTGACAAGCAGAGGCCAACAGGCGAATTCCTCGCGCACCATACTCCTGGATATCGCCAGCGCCTGGAGTGGACTTCCACGGGAGAATTGCTTGGGACCTTGGGCTCGGACTTCTGGGAACCACTGGTTGCCAGGCTTCAAATGCCACCATATCGAACCAAATATCCAGGCACGAGATCTATGAAGCGGCGAAGACCTCTGTATGAACTTGGTCAATGTGTCACCGGGGTTCCCCGGCAGGTAATTTTGGCCAAATGAAAGTGCTTTGGACCTAGGCGACACCATGGGCTGAATCGCTCTAGACTTCCCGGCGAACAGCGAGAATGCTGAAGCCCGACCGGCAGCCAGCTCTGCACCGGGTCGACCGACCGCAAAACTGCTCGATGGATATGTCAACTCCAAGTTGCGGTCGATGACGGATTTGTGTCTGAAATGAGCACATTCACGCTTTACTGATTCTAGCAACACTGAAGCCTGGCGCACAGCCTGTGCTCTCTTCGAGTCAATTCAGAAGCCCTCCCCCTTTCGCGGCCCATCCCCGGCTTCTCTTCAAAGCATCGGCTTCATGACGTATCTTCGCTGCTCTGGCGCCTGATCTTAGCAAAATCGCCACATACGAGCTGCTTCAACACAATGACGAACAAGGCTTTGCTGGGCCAATTCACATCCTCGTGGAGGAGCAGCAGATTCAATTTGACGACGACCTGTGCAGCAAGGTAATCAAGAATCGGCTGTCAATATGGGCGTGTCTATGGCCAGTTGACAAAGAGGTTATCCTGCACATTACCGATCTGTTTGGGGATGTTTTCACGCGGTTGCATGTTCCCACAGCCGCGTGCCGCTTTCGACTATACCGCTTGGGCTTTGGGGACCTAGACGTGTCCGTCAATGAAATCTTTCAAAGCATATTCCCTGCTTCATGGCTCGAAGCTGCCGAGAAGCCACTACGTGCCCCGTTTTCCTCTTTATGCCTGGTTGGGTTATGGGGCCATCGCTTGGCCATTGTGGTGCCCTGAGGACGATCATGTTCCTGAAATGGATGGGTCACCTTCGGTCTCATGTTGGCCCTGAATCGCGCCGTCCTCCTTTGGGGGAAGAGGCTACGACTCAATCCACTATGCGCCCGGTCGCGTAGCAGTCATGCCAAAGTCCGGCATCGAAACGTCCCATGTCAATATGACGCGTGTAGGTTTGCGTCAAATCATGGTAGGCTTCAACTGCCCTCACAGGTGCGCTAGAGGGTATGGCTTTCTCGAAAATGGATAGCGTCCGCTATACAGCTTTAAGGACAAGGCTTTCGCCTACGTCGCTTTAAACATCGCCACTTCCAATGTCCATCCGCTTGTCCATCGCCCCATCCCGCGCAAGGCTCCCAGAGTCATCGTGAATGGGTTGAGGCCATCGAGTCGAGAGGCGAGCACCTGACGCGGAGGTACACCCTCTCTCAGGACCATTGTGCTCTGGCCCTGCGCCGGAAAACTGGTAGCGTGGATGACACAGCACCCGAGTCGCACTGGTATTGGGATTTGTGCTGCTTTCATCGGTACCCCATCGAAAAGGTCACTTGAGCGGCGCGCCCATCAACACCAAGCACCAACATAAGACAGGGCTGCGTTGAACAAAATTGACGCTGCAGACGCCTGGTTGTACGGCAACGCCGTCCTCCACTTTACGATGCTGGCCCAAGTTCAGGTCTCCGTGAGGAGCCGAGAAGGAGAAGAGAAGCTGCCAGCGGCTTGCGCAACGCGGCTTTACGATTGATGCGATGAGGCGCTCTTCTCTGAACGCGACAACCCTGACCAGCCGCCTTGGATGGACAAGGTCTGGCGCTGCATTTGGCAGCGGAAAGTCAGCGGTATCATTCCCAAATCAGAGGGAAAGACCGAATCGAATGAGAATAAGGCGCTTCTTCATCTCCTACTGCCGCTGGTGCAGCTGATCTGCGTCCGTCACCTGCTATTCTTCATGCCGTGTGGCACTTGATTCGGACGCGCCCTTTCCGCACAGCGGCGATGCGTTCGGAGGATGGGCGATACGTTCAGGTTGGGGTCATGGTCATCGATATCCCTGCTTCTATGCCGGTCTGAGGCGCAAGAGGAAAGACGCCTTTCTGATTTGTGTCTCGGCAAGCATCCGGCGCGCACAGTGTCGAATTGTCCACAACAAAGCGATGAATACATAGTCTCAACCAACATTTACTCTGGTCTATATTATAGCGCAAGCTTCACTCAATCAGTGTTCCGCTTGCAGGTCACTTCCGTTCGCCTGAATATGGAAAAGGCTTTGCGATTCGAAAGCAAGGATAAAAATATAATGCAGCGGTCCTCTGAAGCGTCCATAGTGAGTTGAGTCCATACCGTCAGAGGGTTAGAGGCAGTGCAGAGGAAATTCTTCTATGCGCGAGAAATCCTCAGCAGCATCTCTGTGCTAACCGATCCTTTCCCAAGGACCATGCAGCGCGCGACAACCCCAGACGTTGATTCCAACTCCCAGTCGTCGATCTGCTCAAACTTGAAAGCATGAATCAGCTTCATCAGAAGCGCTTCGCCTTCCCCAAGTGGAAATCTGCGGGGATGACAGACTTGGCATGAGCTGTGTGGCAATTGAACCGTAATATGGCCGGCGATGGAACCCACTGATTGCCGGTGCAACATCTTGGGCCCGAAAGGAAGGAGAGAACTTGCGTGTGAAACCCCGTGCCATTCATTGTCTGTGGAACATCGAACCAGATATGCCCAAGTCCCTGTACACAAAGTCATCAGAGCCAAGCTCGAGGGTCCAGAGCTTGACAGCATGGCCATCAGGTTCTCCCCTCATGGTCGGGCTGTCGCCGAGGAGGGAATGAGATACCACCGGCTTCGATGGCGGACGGCAGGAAAGTGTGCGTAAGGCTGATGCCAAAGATATTGACCATGATGATGCGGGAAACAGATGGCATAAGTAGAGGATTCAAACGAGGGGTGTGCCGCAAAGGGCAGTGATGAGGATCCCGAGAAACCCCATGCTGTGCCAGAGCAACTCCATGGCGGACGATGGCACGCTTGGACGCGAGGATCATTCCAAGTCACGACTGAGCGAGCCGATTCGTCAGTTCAATGTCGAACAATAACAAATTGAATAGGTACTTCTGGGTGGAAAGCGCTGATGGGCACTACATTTATCGCCCCGTGGGGCGAAGAGAATCAGTACATCATGGATGTCCAGCCAAGCATGAACGAGGCCGCATGACAATTGCCAAATATGGTTCGATTTGGTTGACGCCTCTCGAGTCGAGGATATCATGGAGACGATGAGACTTCCTTTGACCAATTTGGAGTGTGGAAGGTATCTTTATGATTACATAATCACCGACCCATCTTGTTATTCGTTGTCGCTGCCCGTTGGACAACGCTGACTTGTTCTCATTTTCATCCATCTTCCTTTTAGCGTCCAACTTGGTCGTCCAATGACACGAGACTACAAGCAACACAGCGCGCTGCATCCGTTTCCCTTCGACTCTCGGGACGCCGTGCTCCTCTTTTGGCCCTTCTGAAGACCCTGTTCGCTTTCACACAGATGGCGTCTCTTCTTGCAAATTACGCCTCGGACAGTGACGACGATAAATCCAATGTTGGAGGTCCAAGCCGGCCCGCCGAACGAATGCCTCAAAGCCCCACATCTTGCAGCGATGGCGTAAATGCAGATCAAAACGACGAAGAAGAAGAAGATGATGATGACGATGACGAGCCGTTCGACCCAACCAACTTTGGGCTCAAACGCGTCGTTCCGGTGGCGGCAGGCCCAGGCGCTAGTGATGCGCACATTGGAGAAAGCAGGAATGGTAGAAAATCAAAGCGGAGAAAGGGCAACGAAGATGGAAGCGGATCTGTAACTTGGCCTGCGGCTGGGCCGTCAGGGAGCTCGTCGAACGCGCTAATAGTGGCTGCGCCAGATGTAGAGCCAGAGGTGAGTACAATTTAGGGTCTTCTGCTGCGTAAAGTGATGCTGAGGTCTCTTAATTCACCTGGATGTAGGCGGATGACCCATCTACAGAGATGCTTCTGCGACCGACTGACACCGTGATGAATGTGAATCTACCATACGAAGCGATGACCGCACCGATCCTCGGGCCTTCTAACCCATACTCAACGCGGAAGCTCGGCGCGCAACAAAACACGCTAGGCGGCCACGTTGAACAAGCGCATATCAGCGAATTCGACTTTGCGAACCAGCAGCGCTCGTTCGACACACTTGGATACGCATACGACCCATCGACCATTCATGCTGGCACAGGTGCTCTCGTCGGGGACGCGCAGAAGGCCGCTGCGAGAAACGTTGCGTTGGCATTTGACCACAACTCAGGCTTGCCAAATACTGTCTTGCGCAATCGTACCAAGGAGATGAAAGCGAAGCGCCAAGCTCGGCAGGGCGATCCGAGCGTTGTTGAGGGTGACGGAGCATATGTGGGGCCCTGGGGTGGATGGGAAGGCGAGAACGTCCACGTACCTGATGGAGTTGGGCCCAGCGAGGAGGAGCTCAAAGCGGCTGAAGAACGGAAAGCACAGCGACAGAGTGAGAAGGAAAAGTCCAAAGAGAAGCGAGAGAAACAAGAGCAGATCGGGACTGAGAAGAGCATCTTTCATGGTGAGTCTCACAATTGCTTTCATTGCTTCTTTTATTCTAACCGTACCTGACTTCGAATCTGGTGTCTTCCCTGCCTTCGCGTGCGCTTCTTCAGGCAAGTCCATGTATGACTATCAAGGGCGGACATATATGCATATCCCGACCGATGTCGACACGAATCTACTGGGCGAGGCAGGCACGCAGACCTGCTACCTTCCCAAAGGCTGCCTGCACGAATTCAAGGGGCACAATAAAGGCATCAGCGCCATCCGGCTTTTCCCCCAATCAGGGCATCTCATGCTGTCCGCTTCGATGGACACGAAGGTCAAGCTCTGGGACATCTACCACGAAGGCAACTGCTTGCGCACATTCATGGGTCACAACAACGCCGTACGTGATATCACCTTCAGCAACGATGGTCGCCGCTTCTTGTCAGCCGGGTACGATCGCCAGGTGAAGCTGTGGGATACCGAGACGGGCGCATGCCTGAAGGCATTCTCGAATGGCAAAATCCCGTATTGTATCAAGTTCCATCCAGATGAGGACAAGCAGCACATTTTCCTCGCAGGCATGTCCGATAAGAAAATTGTGCAGTGGGACACCAAGAGCAAGGAAATCACGCAAGAGTATGACCAACATCTCGGCCCAGTGAACTCGATCACGTTCGTTGATGAGAATCGCAGGTTCGTCACGACAAGTGACGACAAGACGATGCGCGCGTGGGACTTCGATATTCCTGTCGTCATCAAGTACATTGCAGATCCGACTATGTACTCAATGCCCAGCGTCACCCTCTCGCCAAATAGTGAGTCACCTTTCCCCACTTGGCTTTGCTGAACATGTGGTCTCTTTCGTATGAGGTAGTGCTGACGACGCATTCTCCATTTTTAACAGAGAAATGGCTCGGCTGCCAGTCGCTCGACAACCAAGTGCTCATCTACGCCGCCGACTCTTTCCGGCAAAACAGGAAGAAGATCTTCAAAGGTCACAACGTCGCGGGATTCGCCTGCCAAGTCGGCTTTAGCCCGGACGGCCGATTCGTCAGCTCGGGCGACAGCGAGGGTAACCTCGTATTCTGGGACTGGAAGAGCGGCCGGACGCTGAAGAGGATACGTGCACATCGAGAGGTCGTCATCACGCATGAGTGGCTGCCGCACGAGACGGTGAGTTGCTGATCGGAGTGCCGACTCGAAGGAAACGCCTAGCCCGCTCCTGTACACCCTTGCTGACTGCATCTCTTTTCATTTCCACAGTCAAAGGTGCTCACCGGTTCGTGGGACGGGTTGATCAAGCTATGGGAATGAACGAGCCATCTCCGCAGAAGCTGCAACTGTAACATATGCACTCTTTTGTTGGACTTCTCTTGCCTTCTAGCGTGTACTCAAAGGGCTTGCATACAAGCAGATCGAAGCCGCCCGTCGCGACTGGCAACTATATCCGCGGCGCCGCGACCGTGTCCAAGTGCACGCGCACCTCCTTGACGCCCTTCACTGCCGCCGTGAGCGCCTTCTTGACGGCCTGCTCGATGTCACGCGCCTTGCTGAGCAACATGTCCGGCGGCAGGAGCAGTGTGACGTCGACAAACGTCGAGACGCCGCTCTTGACGGCTCGTAAGTCTCTCCAGGTGATGAGCAGCTGCTGCCCTAGCGTCTGCTGAACCCCTGCCAACGCCGCGTCGAAGTCGCGCAGGACGGACGGCTCGACGCCGCGGTCGGAGAGCTCGCCTAGTGCACTGATAAGCAGGCCCGCACCTTGCTTGCCGATCAGACCCGCGACGAGGAGACCGCCCAGTGGGTCGAGAATCGGGAAGCCGAGCCATGATCCGCCGATTGCCAGGAAGGTGATGCCCGATGAGAGGCTATCAGAGCGATGGTGTAGCGCATTTGCCTGTGGGTGTGTACAAATGGATTGGTGTCAGCCTTCAATCAAAGGTTGGACGATGTTGCAGCATCGATGCGGACCCACCTCAAGCACGCTGCTGTTCTCCTCCCGCGCAATCTTGAGCGTAGCCCAGTAGAGCCATTCCTTGACGACGACGCTGAGCAATGCAAACCACATGGCGTTGGGGTCCAGTGTGCCCGCATCGCCATGCTCGTGCAGGGAGGAGCCGGCATGCGCGATGCTGCCAGTAAAGTGTCCAATCGCCTGTATAGCCGCGGGTGCGTTCTGCAATGTTGGCTGGAGCGCCTCAAGCAGCAGGCCATAGGAGTGGAAGCCGATACCGACTGCGCCAGCGACGAGGACGAGGCTGACGCCAAGCGAACCCATCGTCTCATACTTGCCGTAACCAAGCGGGTGCGTCGCACTCGCAGGTTTCTGGGACATCTTCCAGCAGAAGAGCGTGACGATGTCGGCGAACATGTCGCTGAACGAGTGCGCGGCGTCCGCGAGGAGCGAGGCAGAGTTGAGATAGACGCCTGCGATGCCTTTGCTGGCGCACAGAGCAATGTTCGATGCGAGGCCGATGACAGTGATGTTGCTCCCGCGGTCGCCTTTGCCTTGGAGGGCTGCTAGGAGTTTGTCCGCCTCCTCGACGCTGCCTTCGTGTGCATGGTCATGGTGATGTCCAAACGCGCGGTGCGAGTGCGAGTGTGCATGTGGATGCGCGTGCCCTTCCTTCTCGGCGCTGTTGCTATTTGCAGCTGTCCTCTGCCTGATGCCTGACTCTTGAGCCATCGTGTCGGATAATGTTGCGTGCTCGGCCGTTGCTGCTTGTGAGCTCGTGGTCGATGTGCTTCCGACACGGTCAAGCTTTCGAAACGCACTCGTCTCGCTTTCACTCAGGGCACCCGTCGCGGTGACGGTCAGATAAAAGCAGAACAGGCTCGTCGGTGGGTGTCGTGCAGTGTTGATGCGTGCATACAGCGCGTGGCTCGTTGGTTCGGATGAAAATCTCGGTCCGCCTACAGATGATGCCAAGCGGCGATTAAGTCGTCCTCGAGGCGCTCGTAGGGCACAAGTCGTGGTGGGCCTCTGGAGGGGGAGGCGAAGCAGCTCGGTGTTCTGCCTTCGCTGCCGTGTTGGGATCCTCAGTAGCTGTAGAGAAGCCGACGTCGCCAGTGGCAGAGTGAGAGTGAAATAACTCGGGCGCGATGATTGCTCGCGGCGCAGGCGGGTCGTTTGTGATGGGTGTCGACTTGAACCTGCAAGCTCTCGAAGTTGCACGAGAAGGGTAGGATCTATAAGCAGGGGTGATACTCGATCTCAATTGAGAGAACTGCAGTTGTGACTGAGATGCGAGCTGAGCCGCGGCCGCAGTTGTCTGCTTATTGGTAGCGACGACTTGTACAGCACGGGGCAGTTCACCACCTGGCGGGGTAGTATGGGCAAGGACAGTATGCAGGACGAGGGCAGGCCCTGTAGAGAGAGTACCACACGCTGGTAGGCACTTGCATGTGCAGAACTTGGTGCACCCTATACGTCGAGCCCAGAGCAAGACCTCGGTTCAAACACGACCACGACTTTGAATGGGAGCCGGCTATGAGCAACAAGCAAGCAAGCGCATGAGGTTGTCGCGGCTGCGTCTCTCGTTTTGTGTGGCGCCCGCACAGCGCTTCACCAGCCAATTCGGCTCTCAACTACAGACAGCCGCGAGCCAAAACTGATCCGACACTGGAGGGGCCTTCTATGCACATGCTACCTGTACCATTCGGGCATTTGGTGGTCTGAGTGAGAGTACCAATGCCGACTTCGTCCGGCTCATTAAACAGTGCAACAGGCGGAGAGGCTTTTGCCAATGTCATATCTTGTGCCGAGCCGCGCATGGAGCAGAGGGCTGCGGAGGGGCAACGAGATATCCCAGGTGGAGTGGAAGCAGATATGTTACATATAGCAAGCAGAGAAATAGTTCAGATCGTCGTTGACACCCAGATGGCAAGCAAAAGGCTGCATCGATCCGAAGCAGAGCCATTCAATCCATGCAACAAGTCAAGCAATGCAGTCTTCCCAGTGATTTGTGATACCAGAGTGTGGCGTTCGTCGCTCAGTCTGCGATGTATGCGCAAAGGCGCGGTCAGCCTTGGTTCCGTTGCGCGCCCAGAGCACACATTTTTCGTGACTCACGTCCGACCGCCTTGGGTGCCATCGTGCCTCTCTTCCTCCGCTCCTCGAGCGAAAGCTTCTCGTGCTCGTACAGCGGCTCGGGCGCCTGCAGTTGCTGCCTCGCCGCGCTGCCGCAAAACAGCGCCTTCTTGGTAAAGTACGGCAGGTGTCGCATGTGATAGCTCGCGTGCTCCCGGTGCGAGACGCTGAAGACGCTGTCCAGCTCCTCAAGCGACAGTGCGCGCGTCTCGGGAAGGAAGAAGTAGGTGTACACCAGGCCGAACACGTTCCAAGCCGCGTACTGACCAATCCCAATGGAAGAGATAGGTTATCAGCCCAACATTACCCTTCGTTTTGAAGCTCAGCGCGGACGGATACGGACCCAGCAGAATGCACCAGTAGATCCCCACGCACGCACAAGCGACGGCCATGTGAGCGAAAGCACCCCGTTGAAGAACCACTAAATAAGGGGCATAGCAATCCAGAGTCAGCCGAATAGGAATGAAATCAGAGATGGCGCAAACTACTTACGCAGACCGACGTAGCCCAGGACATGCCGCTGTCCCTGACTGCAAGTGGGAAGCTCTCGGCACTCTAGGGGAATCCACGGTTGAGATGATTTGTTAGCAAGACTCGTATCCAGGCAGCATGTCCACGAATCGCATTCGAACCGGCATCTGCTCACCATGGTGAAAGGGATGGGACCCTCGGTGGGCGAGTAAGCAATACAGTGCAGATAGATGCCGATCGCGACGCACGCGACACGCGCCTTGCTAGTCGGATCGTCCTGCTCGATCAGAAAGGAAAACGCTGTGAAGAAGAGCGCGGCAGACATTGCGGGAAAGCCGACTAGGAGCAGGTTACGACGGCCAAACGTGTCGATGGTGAAGATGCCCGGGATACCAACTGTGATCAGAAAAAGGCATACCGTGCGACAGTCAGCCTTATTCGCCCGAATGCACCCTTTCCAGATGATGCTCACAGAGGAAGTTGAGGGCTCCGAAGCCGAGACTTGCACCCAGTGCAGCGAGTTGCGAGGCGCCAGCCTGCAAGAAACAAGGCACCGGTCGATATGAGCCGCTGAGACACATTAACAACGCGGAAGAAGGCGAACTGACCTGAGAAAAGATCACGGATCCAAAGTATGCAACGACATTGATTCCGCAAAACTGCCGAAGAATCCATTATAAGAATGTATTTTCCACGTGAACCCCGGCCCTGGAGCCGCCAAACTCACCTGCTGCATGAACATGACAAACGTCGCGGTCGCGAGGCCTTTGCGAATACGGGGCGTGCTGAACAGCTCAAACATGCTGGGGGTGCGCTGATGGCTGCGCGCGCCCCTGTTGCGCACCTCGACCTCCTTCTCGGCCTCGAGGCTCTCGTACGCGAGGTACGTCTCGCGCGCCGCTTGCAGCGGCGTTGAGCGGAGTCGCGAAAAGGCCGTGTACGCGTCTGCGTAGCGCTCTTTCATCAAGTACCAGCGCGGCGACTCAGGGTTCAGGAAGACAAGCGACATGACGACGAGCGCGGGAATGCCCGCGGAGCTGAGCATGATGCGCCAGTTCAGCCCGTCGATGCCGGAGCGGTCAGGAATCGGGTAGAAGGCCATGTCCGCGACATAGCCCAGCATGATGCCGAACGCGGTCCAGAGCTGCCATTGCATCACCAGGCCGCCTCGGATCGCAGGCGGCGTCGACTCAGCCGCGTAGACGGGTACCGTTGACGATTTGGGCCCGATGCCAAAGCCGAGAAAGACGCGTGAGATGAGCAGATGCCACCACGAATTGGTGAAGGCTGCCCAGAGGCAGCTATGGGCGTGTACCCAACGAGCATGATGTCAGCAACGAAAGCGAAGCGATCAAAAACATCCGCCGGCTTCGCTCACGTAATGAATGCGATGCTGCATGTGATGAAGATTGTCCCTCGACGCCCAAAGTAGCGGTTGAGCGGCGCAGTGAACCAGCTGGCGAGTAGCGCGCAGGAAAAGTACGGTGCCGAGTTAACGATCCCTTTTAGCCATTCGTTGCGGTCCGTCTCCTCGCTGATGCCGAAGGTTGCAGGCCAGAACTGAAAATTGAAAATGAGCCCACGTCAGCAATGTTGGGCTTGCAGAAGGCGCACCCTAGCAGGGCTTACCAGGTTCGCTCCGCTGATGACACTCTGGTCCATTCCTTGCACGACTGCGGCGAGCGAGCAGCAGACGACAAGGGCATATAATGTCTTGGGCTGCTGCCACTTGTTTCGTATTTCCCGTCTGAGCACCTTGCGGTCCTCGTCATCAAGCTCGGGGATGTCTTCGAACGCAAAATGTGTCCTCTCGTCCTCGCTGATCTTGGCATTCTCCTGCGCGTCCTCAGCGCCACCGCTGCCACTGCTTGCGCCGGTGGAGGACCACGCCACAAGCGCAGCTTTGACGAATGTCTGCACAAGCGCGGGGTCGTTGCGAAATTGTGCCAGATCGGTCGCAAAGTATCGCGCACGCTGAATGACCTGCTCGCGCGTGAACGCCTTGAGAGGGTTGACCAACTTGAGGTTGTCGTTGATCTCGGCGTCGTAGACACCTAGCTCGGCTTGTCCCTCGTGTGTCTGGGGGACCTTCTCTGGGTCTGTATCGTAGGTGGCGCCTGCGATGTTTGAGCTGGAGAGCTTAGCATCGACCTTGTCCTCCTCGGGGATGGGCAATGTGTCGGGCGCATGGCGGCCGTGACCGTGCAGCGAGTCGGGTGGCGTCGACCGGTTGTCTGGATAGAACGCCATCTTTGTGAGCGAAGAGCAGAAATTCCACCCCAAAGTGGAGGTGCAGTAAAGCAAGAGTAAAGCGGAATACCCTCTATGTGCTAGAAGGGGGCCAAACAGAGCAGTTTTAAATGGATTAGCTACTGGGGCCGTCCTTTATGGACGCCCATCGAGGCTGGGGTTATGGCCCCAGTCGCTCAGCTTCCTCTTCCCCGACGACCCTCCTTCAGCAACGTGCCAAGAACATCGTCACTGGAGAGAAGCAGGAAGAGGAGAGCCCACAAAGGTACACTCGGTGTCGGGCGGGTACTGCATCAGTCCGGCCCTCCTGCGAGTGCACATCCCGACACCTGGATCCTGGGCCGACAATGTATGTATGTGTCAAACACGACCTTAGCCTGTCACATCAAAGGCCCCATTTTTGGAGACCTTGAAGGGGACCTGTGGGGAAATCAATCAGTGGATGATTGAAGAAAGGACGCCCAGTGCGGAGAGTTCCTGAGTATGTGGGGCTAAAAGGGGGGCGGATGAGTTCTTAAAGCAGAGATGGCCAAAGACGAGAGGTTGACACCTTCTCGCCTCCTTCTTCCAGCCAAGTCTTCTAATGGCAAGCGTGTGGGGAACAGGTTTCGTTCTAGCGAGCCGACAACGAGTTTTAGGCAAGGGATGGATCGTTCGTCCCTGTAAAGCGTAAGCAGCAGGCAAAGCCAAGACTGCACGTCGACGGCCAAGACTGCACCCTGGATGTTGAGGTACCTGCTTATTTCGAGCAGAGTACCACTGGAAGGCATATTCCCCCTTTTCCCCTTCCGAAAGCATAGCGCCAATAAGGATGAAGGTCGACTATGACCTCATCTATCGTACGGAACGGAACATCACCATGCATCATAATTGTGCAATGAGACTGAGGGAGGAGAGGAAAGAGAGAAAGCCAAGAGTTGCAAATAGATTCTCGGCGAACTCTTGTCCTTAGATTAGGTAATGCATTGCGGATGTGCATCATTACGTACGCAGATTTTCGCGAGCTCGCTCTGCCAACAATATCTTTTTGTTTTCTGTTGGTTGTGCGGTGGTCATTACTAAGATGTTTGGGGTCGCATAAGTTGGCCGGCGAGAGGTCATAGAAAAGCAGATTCACGCTACATTAACGTCGGAAAACAAAAGATGGTGTCCTTCAAGTGAGTCTCATTGTTCCTATCGCCTCTCGTTGAAGCGGCCGTTGTCGTCCTCAGCTGATTGATTTTCTGATCTTGTCACTCGCCTCGCTCATGCCGTTCAATTGCTCTCCTTATCGTCCTGAACCACCTCCGTGCGCAAATCAAGCTGCGACGGCTGCGGTGACGTCGTAAAGAAGCCAAAGCTTGACCAGCATTTTAATTCGCGCTGTCATGCCCCATTCACGTGCCTGGACTGCTCGACGCAGTTCTCGTTTCCAGGACAGTGGAAGAGTCACACGAGTTGCATAAGCGAGGAGCAAAAGTATCATAAAAGGTATGTGAATTTCTTATATAACCGCTTTGCATGGTGTGCTAATGCGAAAAATCAATGTGTCTCTTCTGACGGCAGCGTGTACAAGGAGCCAAAGGGCAAGAAAGGCAAGAATGTTGGCGGGGACCATGCCCTTCCCAACGGGCATACCGCAAATGGATCTGTTCAATCTATTCCAAGTGCCAGTTCGCAAGAAGCGTCTTCATCCACGCCAGTGACAGCCGCTCAAGACAAGCAAAAACAAACGCAGGAAAAGCGAAAGCGTGATTCTGAAATTGCCACTCCATCGATCTCCTTGGATGCGGAGACCAGCGAAGTGACAGCTGCAAGGGAAGAAGATAAGACGGTAAAGAAGCAAAAGAAGGAGAAACCCAAGGGGAAAGAGAAGGAGAAGAAGGAAAAGGGTAACAAGATGAGCAAAAAGTCGAAAGCTGACGAAGAAGCAGGGAGCAATGCTGAAGGAAATGGGCATCAGCCCGGATCGACATCCGCAAATGGCGTGAGCAAGGAAGACACCATCCGCACCACGTTGAAGGAAGCGATGGTCGAGTTCAGCGGTGATGCATTGGTCTCGTCGATGTCACTCCGTGGCCTTCTCGAAAGCGTCGCGTCCAAAGCACAAGCGAAAAGTGCAGCGATCACCCAAGAGGAAGTACAAGACGCTTTGCGGGTACAATGGTGTAAGAAGAAAGAGCATCTTTCTCTTACTGTCTTTTGAACTGCGAGCAGTGGAACTTGCGCGTTCGTATTGCACCGGTAAAAATTAGACAAGCAAGTCAAGCTTCCTCAACATTTTGTCGTATAAATTGCGATTGCTATTTCATCATCTGCTTTGTCCTCTTACAATGATAACTCTAGACTCCATCATCAAGCATCTGTCTACTCTCCGTTGCTGCTCTAGAGGAGACGTTGTGCTCTCCTCCCAACTGTCATCGTTCCTCCTACAACGCGAGTCGAAGCACCTTGCTCGCGAGCAGCACCACCTGGCTCAGTTGTGCCACAGTCGCTTGCGACAGCGTCGCATCCGCGGACGAAGCGACCAGTACCGAGCTCGCTTGGTCCATCAGGCCCTCCGCGGCGGGAGCGAGAGCGCGAGGATCTTCTCCTGTATTTTCAAGAACCTGCAGGTCCTGCTGCAAGCGCGCCACGTCCAAAGGCGCTTCGGTGCTGGCGCCCCTCGCGTGAGCCAGCAGCTTCTCCCCTTCACGCTTCAGATCCGCCAGCGCCGTGCTGAGTGCAGGGCGAGCTGCAGGCTCTGCGGCGGCACTGACGTTTTGGCCTTTGCTCACCAAGACGGTAGCATTACTATTCCCAAGCACGCGCCCAGCGCCGATGAGCTCCTTCAGCTCGCTCTCGCCCAGCACAGACTCAAGCTGGCTGAGGTTGCTCGCCGTGCTCGCTGTACGCGTCAGCGTCGCGGGTGGCGTAGCAGTGGTGCTGCGCCACAGGTCGTTCCGGAGATGCGGTGGTGCTTTCAATGCCTGTTGGGAGTGCTGAGCGTGAACGTGAGAAGGATGAGTGAAGGATGCTGGCGTAGACGGTGCAGGTGAAGAGGGCTGCGAGGGGCCGCCTGCGTCTGCACAGTGACGATGGCGGTTGTGATCTTTTTCGTGCAGGTGCAGCGGCCGCGGATAGGTCCGTTCCTTCACCTCCTCGGGTGGCAGCTCAAGCATGTGGCCCATCCTCTCCACTTTGGTCCGGAGGTACTTTTCCAGCTCCGGTCCTCGTGTGACACTCCCGCCAAGCATCGTCGCGCCGCTGCGCCGCAGCGCGTGCTCGACGTATGAGTCGACCGAGGAACCCGAGTCCGATGCGCTAGTACCGCCATCATCGCCAAGCTCGGCCGCTGCCCCCTCGTCGCCGCTGAGGCTGTGTGGAGAGACGTGGTGGGACGCGAGGTCGTCCGCGTCGACGTCTTGGGGGTGGGCATCGTCATTGTCGAACTGTGAAATAATTGAGTGTTGCAAATGTGAGCTCTCCTTGGTCCTCGGTGAGCGCTTCGGAGTGAGAACGCGTCCAGCGACACCGCCCCCGTTTGCCAGCTTCTGTTGCGAGGCCTGCTTCACCCTGTGCCGCTGTCTCCTCATGCCAGCAGCTGAAGACGAGCTGGAACCGACAGCAGCAGCACCAAAGGCGGCGGCGGCGGTAAGCTTGCGCATCTTGCGCGTGCTGCGTCTCCACATGCGCGGCACCATCGCGACGCGCTCTGTCACGCGGACGCCCTCTGCCTCGAGCGCCTCCATCTTTTCCGGGTTGTTCGTCAGCAACCGACACTCATCAACACCAAGGTCGCGCAAGATGGCGCTGGCAATGTCGTATTTGCGCGCATCAGGCAAGTGTCCAAGCAAGACGTTCGCCGAGACAGTGTCATGGCCCATGTCTTGCAGGTTGTACGCCATCAGCTTGTCAAGCAGCCCGATGCCGCGACCTTCCTGGCGCAGGTAGACAACCACACCGCGCGGCTTGCCCGACGCGTACGAGCGGCCAGAGGAGCAGATAAGACGGATGGCCTCGTCTAGTTGTTCGCCGCAGTCGCACCGCTGCGAGCCGATCGTCTCGCCCGTATAGCATTCGGAATGAATGCGAACAAGCGGCGCTGCGTCGTCTTGTGCTGGTGCTTGCTGGGATGATAAATGCGAAAGAGTGGTGCCCGCGACTCGTGGAGCAACGGTTGCTCGCTGAAAGGTCGGCCCGAGTCTTCCTACGTATGCGCCACGCACGATCCGCTCGATCTCGGTCTCATCTGTGCCCCATCTCTCTTCCAGTGTGCGACTCCTGAGCTTCCCGAGCGGTGTTACCAGTGCCCCCTCTCTTACTTGCTGTTGAGCAAGCCGCATGGCATCCTCATCGTTCTGCTCCCAGTCGACCACAAGCGCAAGGTGCTCCTTGCTGTCATGGTTGTTGCGGTACAGGTGACAGAACACCTCTCCATGCGGCGTCGGCACGCGCGTGCGCGCATAGCATCGCACCGACAATGGTGGCTTTGCACGCACGGAAGAATTTCCGATGAGTTCCAGGGGATACGCTGCGGCGCTAGGCGGAGTCACGTCGCCGGGCAAACATGCAGGGATCGTGGGCGAAATGGCTTGCACCTTCGGTGAAGCGGTGTCCGGGGCGGCTGCCGCTTGCTTTTCCTGTTCGATCGAGAGTGAAAATGGAGAGAACAGTAAGTAAATCTAGAACTTGGAACACTGATGTTGCTCCGAAGGCGCACATACCTGCAATTTTTCTGTCTCTTCTTTCTCTCGAGCTTGCCACCGCTTCTCTTCTTGCAGCCGCTGTTGCTTTTGCTGTAGCTTGACCCGCTCGCTTCTTGGCATCTGGCGCGAGCTATACAGTGCATGCTCCGAGCCGCTCTCCATACCCACCATGGCATCGGTGGAGCCGATGCCTATCACATCCTGCAAGATCTCATTGAGGATTGCTGGGTCTTCTCGAAGTCCGCCTGTAGCAAGGGAAGCGCCAGTCGCAGCAGGTGTCGCCGCACCTGTATCATCATCAAGATCGCAATTCGCATATGATCCTGGACCAGCCGCCGCTGGCGAGTACCGGAGAAGAGAGGACGACGACGAAGAGGTAGACACTCGTCGAGAGCGCTGCATTTGCGACGCGCTTCCCGGCTGTTGCTGCTGTTTCTCGCTCTGCTCCCTAAGCAGCCTGAGCCTCTCCGAGCGGGCCATCTGGCTGCTAAGTCCATGCGCATACCTCGTGCGTACACCCACCGGAAGCTGCGAGTCACCCAGCAGGCCCACGCCGGCAG
The DNA here is from genome assembly GCF_000711695.1 of Tilletiaria anomala UBC 951. Classification (NCBI taxonomy): domain Eukaryota; kingdom Fungi; phylum Basidiomycota; class Exobasidiomycetes; order Georgefischeriales; family Tilletiariaceae; genus Tilletiaria; species Tilletiaria anomala. The sequence goes on along the minus strand of NW_013546893.1, from coordinate 27,901 downwards.
AGCCGGCAGCGCCGCCTGCCGAGCCGTACGAAGAGTGGTGGAAGTGGTGCCGCGTAACATGTGGGCCGGTCGTCAGGGAAGCCGCCAGCACGATCGGGTCGATAGGCGGCCGACGAAGAGCTGAGAGCGTCGCGAGCGGCCGCTTCTTGGCCACCAAGGAATGAGGGTGAACACGAGGATCTTGGGTGTGCTCGTGAGAGCGGTGGTGGGGATGGGAAGGAGACGAGGAGTCGCCGTCGCTGGGCAGAAGCGACGGCGACCGATGGGTCTCGGTGAGGGCCATGGTCTGTCAGTCAAGCAGCTTCGGGAGCGCCTCACGTGGCCACACTCGAGTCGAGTACAAACACCACGGCCCAGAAATGTGTACCATATTAGGGAGGATTGCATCAAAGAGTATTCCGACAGGCTATTGCGTGAAACCCACGAAGGCGGCGGGGAAGAGCTCGTCCGCGCAAGAGCATATCCGGCTCTCTCGGCCGAGATCTGACTCGAGGCTTCTTGCTTCTTATACCCGAATGCATGTATGCCACCTTGACGAATGAAGAAAGAAAGAAACTAACTGAATGAATGAATGAATGAATGAATGAATGAATGAAAATGAAAGGTGCTTCCAGGTTCATCATCCGGTCGTGCAAGTCAGCATAGACTCGCCCACGCAGTACAAACCTCCTCTGTATTAACCTCATCCGGGAGCGAGGCTGCATAACGTTCAACCCGAGCTCAAGTCCGTGTGCACTATTGTTTTTAAATATGGGAAGCACGAAATGGACAGGGCATCCCTTGAAGTATAATGTGCGCAGCCGGCAGTCGTGCTGAAATCTGATCAAGTGTAGACATCACAGGCATCTACCCAATATTGCACAGATACACTTGCAACGCCTGTAAGCTGGCGCAGTAGACTCCGTTTAACATATCGTTGCTCTACTCGTCATCACCACAAGCCTGCAACATGTCGTCAGACGTCATCATGGAGGTCGGCACCAAGGGTACCATGCACATCAGGATGGAGGCTCAGAAGCGCGAAAACGAGGTCAGGGTATCAGCGAAAAAACATGGTCGTTGGAGCAGCCACCACAACCAAGCGGTTTCTCCCTTGCGTCGCTGCCAAACGTAGATCCAGTAACTGAATCGTAGCTCAGACATGTACCTGCTGGCGTGACGCGACGGCCTGATGCCCGTTTGGGCTTGCGTAGCCGAGCGCGGATAGTCCATCACCTCAGTCGAGGGCTCAGACAGCAAGCGGTGGCAGCTGCGCCAGTGGGAGAACATGGGGGGCTAAGCGTCGTATCTCCTCAGTAATTTCATGGGAATCGACAAGCAGCTGGAGAGCAGCAACACCATGTATGTCAACCTCACGCAGCGCGCCAAGGCGCTTTACGGTACCGCCGCGCTCGCAGCATGGGAGCGGCGAGGTAGTTAGCGCAATGTGTGGCAGTGCTACTTACCTGGCGAGGACTGTGTTCCAGCCATAGCTCGGGCTGATCTGAGGGAGATCGATGCTATATAGTACAAGTGTCCTCATTCCCTTGTGCACACTGCGCAACTTGATAAAGCGTCCAGAGCATGTCATTGATGCAGGTGATTCCTCTGGCTCGCCTCAACTAAAAGGCCATGGACCCTTGGAACGAAGATGCGCTCCAGGCAAGAACTCGCTCATTCAATTCCTCATGATCCACCCTACTGTACATGACTCTACGGCGTGATGATCAGTATAGTGCCAATTGAGAGTTCAGGGGGCTCAATTCTGTCATGCGCATCGATGCAACCTTGCCCAACCTTGCCCAACCTCGCCATACCCTTTCAAGGTGTTGGTGCAGCTATGTCTTCGAAACAAACCCGTACAAGGGACTCCTGGGTATCCTAGACGTATTAAGTTAGCCGCTTCGCTGCCGGCATCTGAGCGTGGTGCAGGTTGCCACATGCAGCGACATCTGCTGGACTGCTGATACAGGATGTCACATGAGGATGGCCAACATTCACTTGCCTCGCCACCATCCCGATTGTTCGCGGGAACCCAACATATACCTCATCCATTAGTTGCGCTCGCTCGCTCTTATGATCTGGACCCAACTACAAAAATATAACGTTGTGCTAAACGCCTCTTCACCCTCTACATGAGCCAAACAGCTTGACCGTCTTCCTCAAAAGAACTGCTCGGCAACTGGCGGACATCGCACCAGGCTTACGCTGGGCATCAAAATCCGCCACACCTCCAAAGGCCTCTTCATGTCACAGCAGCGATACACTGAGGGCCTGCTCGGACGAGCAAAGAATGGAGAGGCACTCAACGTGCTACTGGTACCTGCCATCCGGGTACCAAGCGCAAGACGGAGCGTAGAAGCAAGCTTGGCTCCGGCGAACAGTTGTGATGGTGGCCTGGGTGGCGAACGCTACCTGCCCCGATGTGGCGTCAGCAGTTGGATCAAGCCCGCAGGGCTCGCTGCTTGAATCAGCTGGCTCGCTGCCAGCTGATTCCAAAGCTCTCCATGACCAAGACACTTGACCTACTCTTCAAGAAAGCTAGCGCTGAGAACTGGCATGTGTTGCATCGTCGGATACAAGCCAAAATGCACGCCACAGTCTGTCACCCCTTTCTTTCTTTTTTGGAATAGGCGTCGGAAATGGCGGTAAGCCGGCGCCGGTTAGCGGCTTCAGGGACTTCAGAGGGCTGTTGCTTTCCGATGTGGTGGGTGCAAGCAGTGACCAGCAAGGAGAACTCGAGGCCTTTTCTTCAGTCACTCATTAGCAGAATGCTGCCTAGTCATTGATACATGTTGGGCAACCCAGATCGTGATTATTTCCTGAGATTGGCAAGGACAGTTGAGGCGCGATGGCTGCGAGCAGCTCCGCCGAGGTCTCCCTTCGATGCCAACAAACCGCACTCTCCTTCGGCATCCATGATTTATTGAATCGCCGTCTGAGCTCTCTCCCTGCCCATGGCAGCTTGCGTCGCATCACACTCGCGAAACGCCAGCTGCCGCGTCAGACATGGGCGATACCGTCCGCTTTGCTGCCTCCAGCTCGCGAGAAAAGGAACTACGCCGCGATCGCGAGCTCTCCAGGTTACAAGCCCTGGCCGACTGCCCGCGACGCGAAAGGGAAACTGGTTTCGCGGGTCTCGGGCCCGACGGAAGAAGCTCTCTCCGAAAAATCTCTCGCTTCCTTCTGGAACACGCTCGTCAGCAAGCACGGCGGACGTAGCGCTCTCATCTGCAAGCACGAGCCGCCGGACCAGCATGCGGTTGGCGCGCGCTCAATAGCAAAGGGCGCTGATACAGTTGCAGCGAGCAGTGACTGCCTACGCTGGTCATTCGCGGACATGAACGCGCACATCGACGATCTCGTGCGTGGCCTCTCGCACATTGGCGTGCAAAATGGCTCTATCGTTGCTGTGCTGATGATGAACAACAGCGCGTACGCCGCGCTTCAATGGGCCACGGCAAAGCTCGGTGCAATCCTCGTGACTCTCAACCCCTCTTACTCGGCTCGAGAGCTAGCACATGTGCTCAAGCAAGTTCAAGCGTCGACGCTCGTTCTCGTCCCCGGGCTGCGGACCAGCGACTACCTGGAATCGCTCCAGAAAATACTTCCTGGCCTCGCGTCCGCTTCTGCTGGAACTCATGGCGACAAGACACTCCTGCAGGAGGAAAGTATGCCCTTTTTGAAACGGCTCGTTGTAGTTGACAACCTGAGCGGCAGACCACGGCGCTGGGAGAGTTCCTCACTGCATGTGCAACAGGGCCTGACGTTCGCGGAGGCATTGGGACACTTGTATGGGAAAGCAGTAGATTATCGGGATCTCCTGTCGGAAGGACAGGCTGCCACCAAATCCCACCTGCAGAGCCTACCGGACGTGGACCCATTGCAAGTCATCAATCTTCAGCTCACATCAGGCACCACAGGACGTCCCAAGGCGGTTGCCTTAACTTCGAGGAACCTGTTGAACAATGTGAGAATTCGTTGTTAAGTGGTTTCAAAGCTGACAGATGAATTGAACACCCGCCCTCCTGTAAGGGTATTGCTATCGGCCGCACTTTGCGGATGACACCCGAGGATATCCTCTGCAACGTCCCTCCTCTCTTCCGTGAGCCTTTTCCCTAAGAATGACGTACGAGCCACCGCATTGACTCGTCTCCACTCTTTTCCAGACTGCTTTGGCTTGACTCTGGGCAACCTAGCCGCTTGGTCTCACGGCGCCTGTAGGTACATTATCTTTTGCTTCTTGGCAGAGTCGGCTGTCCTGATTAATGCGTCGAACCTGAATGGTAGCGGTGGTATACTCGGCCGAGGGCTTCGACCCTGTGCGTGCACTACGCGCCGCCTCTGAAGAACGCTGTACCGCCATTAACGGCGTCCCTGCACACTTCATCTCAGAGCTGGAAGTGCTGGACGATATGGCTCTCGCGGCTACAGCTTCTAGCACTGGTCAAGGCCAGACTGCATGCTTGCCCAAGGGCATTGAACAGGGCGAATCGTTCGATCTGTCAAGCTTGAGAACTGGCTTGACGAGCGGAAGCACTGTGCCAATCGAGCTGATGCATCGCATCATGCATACAATCGGCAGCCGCGAGCAGACTGTCGCTTATGGTATGACTGAAACCGTGAGTCGCATTAGGTCCCATCTGCAAGACACGCCTGCCGGCCGGCTGATCTGCTCCACTACGATCCATCATTCTCTCTCTCAGTCTCCTGTCTCCTTCGGCTGCGATGTCGACGCAGCGGTACAGCAGCGTTGCGAGACCATCGGACGCATCTACCCTCACTGCCACGCCAAGATCGTGGATCCCGATGATCCTGACGGAAAGCCGCTACCAGTCGGACAAGCTGGGGAAGTGTGCACGGCAGGTTATATCGTCATGCACGGCTACTGGCAGGAAGAGGCCAAGACGCGCGAAGTCGTCCAGACCCATCGCGACGAGCCAGACATTGCGTGGATGCGCACGGGGGATATGGGCATAATGGATGTGGATGGATACGTGCGGATCGTCGGGCGCAGTAAGGACGTCATCATCCGCGGTGGAGAGTGAGTTGAACAAGACATAGAAGGTGTCCCTAGCGCTGACTCTCCCTGTTGTTTGTCCTTGGCAGGAATTTGTTCCCCGTCATGATTGAGAATTGCGTAGACGAGCTCCCTGGCGTCATGCAGAGCGCTGCTATTGCAGTCCCTTGCCCGAAAATGGGCGAGACGGTCGGGATCTTTGTTGGACGCGCACATGGCGCAGAGGGCAAGAAATTGACTCGCGCGCAGGTTAGGCAGTACGTCAAGGATAACCTCTCTCTGCAGTCTGCGCCTGACTGGATCTGGTGGCTGGGAGAGGACGGCGTTGCGGAGGAGTTGCCCAAAACGGCGTCGGGGAAGGTCAAGAAAGTCGACCTGCGGGCATGGAGTAAGGACCTGGTTGAACAAAGGATTGGAAATGCACGTATGTGATGGCCATGATCAATGGTAAATACTCATATAGCGCACTGAAAGCAAAATCTATGCTTCGTCAAGGCGGGCAATAGAATCGGGAATTCGTGTTCGACAAGCTCATTGCTTCGTCTTGGCTCACAACGAAGGAAATGAATTAGCACACTAATGATTACACCGCAACTTGTGCAGAACTAGGTGTTATGTGTCGGTGAGATTATGCGATGAGGATGCTGTTGAAGTGCACCATACCATGGCCCATGCCACATTGCGCGCGCCAATCGCCCCGCTGACAAGAAGGAAGGATTGCAAGGAATCAATAAAATGGCTAAGATAAGATAAAATTGATACGATAACCCTAAGGCAATGTTCCGGCTTCTGTTGGCAACCCGAACCGGAGAGTGGAGATTCTCAGCTCCTGCAAGTCCAGATTAGAGGAGCGTTGGAACACACTCTAGCTTTCTGCATTGTGACATGTACGTCCGCTCTGGTTGCCGTAGACATCTGCCCAAAGCACCAGTGCAAAGTTGACCGAGCACCGTATTCGTTGCAAGGTCCCCAAGTGCTTTCCTCCGCCACGGCGAGCGTCAAACTTCAGCCGCCTTCGAAGCAAGGGCCGCCGTTTCAAGTGCTTCAACCTCATCCCCCTTTGGTACTCCCTCTCAAAGCTATAGCGAGCCGCCACCTCCAACGAGCCTGCCTGCCATGTCTTCATCACAAGTCAAAGTTCCCTCAGAGCCGTTTGGCTCCGTCCTGCCCTTCGCCGAGCCTGCATGGTACGGGTCGCTGGGTGACACGTCTCCTTTCTACACCGATTCGCACCGTAGGCTTCGAGCGTACTGTCGGGACTACGTCGACAGCTTCAGCCACAAGGCTGGCGAGTGGGAGGACAAGGGCACAATACCGTGAGTAGAACATAATGATGCTCTTCGATTACAGCACTGAATTTTGTTGATCTTATCTCACACGCGCGAGGTGCAGGTCAGCCCAATACCAAGAGCACGCAGCCAGAGGCTTCGTCGCAGCATCGATTCAGCCCTTCCACATTCCATCGCTGAAAGCAGCTGGTATACAACTTCCTGCAAACATCCCTCCTGAAGAATGGGATAATCTGCACAACGTGGTTCTCTTTGATGAGCTGATGCGACACGGCTTCCTTGGCGTCAACTGGGCGCTCGGTGGCGGAAACGGAATCGGCGGCCCGCCACTTGTCAACTTCGGTAGTGAAGACCTGAAACGAGAGCTTTTGCCAGATATTCTGCTGGGTAAAAAGCGGATATGCTTGGTGAGCCATTAGTGAAGAAATGCATGTCACAATAAAAAAGATAAGTTGATCTTCATCCGGTCTGCATTGCAGGGTGTCACGGAGCCGTTGGCCGGCTCGGACGTGGCTGGCATCAAAACAACCGCGGTACGCTCCACCGATGGAAAGCACTACATCATCAATGGCCAGAAGAAATGGATTAGTGAGTCGCCATCTCACGACTTGTTACATTAGGACGCATGCATTTCTGAAATAATCGGTGTTGCAGCAAATGGAGTCTTTGCCGACTATTGCACTACCGTCGTCCGCACAGGAGAGGAGGATTCGGGCGCAGGTGGCATCAGTGTCATTGTGGTTCCTATGCATTTGGAAGGCATCGAGCGGCGTCTGCTCAAGAATAGCGGCGTCAATGTGTCTGGGTCGACAATAATCACATTCGACGACGTCAAGGTCCCCGCACGCTACCTGCTCGGCAAAGAGAACCAGGGCTTCCGCATCGTAATGTCCAACTTCAATGGAGAGCGTCTCGCCTTGGCCGTCTCGGCGCTGCGCATGTCACGCGTCTGCATCGAGGACGCATACGCATACGCGTGCAAGCGGCACACATTTGGAAAGCCGCTGATCGAGCAGCCCATCATTCAATCAAAATTTGCCGACATGGGCCGACGCGTCGAGGCGCTACATGCGTGGATGGAGGCCCTGGCGCATCAAATGCACGCATGCGGCAACACGCCGCAGGGCAAGAAGATCGCAGACATGGAGCTCGGGGGAAGAATCGCGCTGCTCAAAGTCGAGAGCGGATACGTCCTCGAGCTTTGTGTCAGAGAGGCGCAGCAGATCATGGGCGGCCTGGGATACCAGCGCGGTGGTGACCACGCTGGCGCGCGCATTGAACAAATCAGTCGCGACCTCAGGGTGATGGTCGTTGGTGGCGGGTCCGCCGAGATCCGTACGTCCTGCCTTTTTAGTGAAATAGCTTGAAGGGCTGCTGACTGTCTTTTCCTTGCCATTTCCGTCTTTTATTCAGTGTCGTCGCTTGGTGTCAAAATGGAAAAAATGAAGGCAGACGCGCGCCTTTGATCTTTTGGATTGGCGGCTGTACATCCTTTGCTATCCATGTCCACTGATGGAAGCGCTCCTTGCTGGCGCGTTTTGTGTGCAAAAGATATGTACGTTGTTCTTCAGTACAAGGGACTATTAAGTCACTGTCAATGAGAGACTCGATGCATCTGGACACGCCCAAATGGCCTTCCCCAAGTGCGATGAGATACGTGGTGCACGACTGGCCGGATCGCACGTCGGAACTATATCTCCCATGCATTTGATGCACCAAATCCATGCCATGTACAGATGCTCAGAAGGCCACGATCGCCGGTGCATAGATTATACCCGTGGGCTTGAAAGCTTGAACCCAACTCGAAAACCAGGCGGCTGGGAATTGAGATGTGACAAGAGAGACTTCGGCGTGAAACACCTGATGTGCCGCATTTCCGCGTTTTTGGCTGCATGCCACGACAACTTGAACCGAATACTCTTATTGGAAGCTGGTATTGCATATCATCAAAGAGCAGCTCTTGTTACTACTGCCCTTCTCAAGCAGATGTCGCCCACTCTGGATCTGGATTGACTACCACTCAGAGTCAGCCCCGTTGTTGCAGCTGTCTCGAGCTAGCTCCAATTTCCCAGCCCGTCAGCGAGGGGCGGAGCTTTCGCCAGCATGACGCTTGTCTCAAGCGCCCTCGTCAATTTCGGTCGCCTCGCCAGCCTGCTGCAAGTACTTTTCTACCTCCCATTATCGCTCGACTTAGCTGGCACCGAGGCTTTCCTAGCACTTTCAGCCTCGCTGGCCTCATACTACTTTATCTTGTCGACGATACGGCTGATGACCAAGAACACAAGGCTGGCATGGATCGGCAACTTTCTCGCCATCTTTCAATTCGTCGTCATTCCCGCATGCTTGCTTGTGTGTTTCAACGTCTATAGCCCTCCAAGCGAAAGCTACTTTGCACACCTTGCCAAGCGACCGAGCGCATTAGCATCAGCTGGCTCCAGCGCGACAAGCGCTGCGGGCCGTTCAAGTCTCTTTGGACTGCGCGCTGGGACCTCAAAAGACACAACGGTTGAAACAAGAAGTGACACACCACACGATGCAGGCTTGGCCGGGATAGTCGGAGCTGAATTCGACACATTGCTGCAAGCTGTCTTTAACTGGTTCATCTGGTCATTTTTCTTTCTTGCAAGAAATGTGCCAGGATGGTGGTCAACGTTTTTGCGCTTTTCTAGCCCGCTGTTCTCACTGCTAGAAGGTGTGGCCTCAGTCTTGGTCATTCAAGCGGTTGGCAGCATGTCTCGATGGGTGTGAGTAAGATCTGGACGCAAGCATTGTTTCTGCAAAGCTGAAAAATGAGAACCTCTGCCGCTTGCAGTATCGCAACCTCCCTTTCACGGCCGCCGTCTCCTCGCAAGCGCCTCCTTTCGTATCTTCCATCCTTTGGTCTGGGTGGGGCAGAGGGTTGGCAGCTTCTGTTCCTTTTGCTCTCCGCTTTCACCTACGTCTCCTCCGCAGTGGCGCTTTACCTCTCTTTCGAAGGCGCCACACGAGACAGGCCAGGCGCAGCTGCTGCGGTGGGAGTCAGCGTCAGTTCTACGTTCTGGCTGACCGCAATCGCATTCGCCGTTCGCAAGGGCAATGTCGTGGAGACTAGCCTGATGGTGAGCACCTTATTTGCCAGCGTGATGCAAAGTAATGGACTGAAGCAGGACTACGATTTCTTTCGGCAGCTGGCCTACGTGGTGTTCAATGTGACGCAACTATCTGACTCGCTCGCGTTTACCGCCGACCCACTAGCGCTGATTCGGTCATTCAAAGTGAACACCGAATCAGGGTCGCCTTTACCGCTGCTACCATCCGTAGTAGGCTCCACCAAGACGCTCGTCCAGGTAGGCGGGCGAATAGCTGGGCATTCGATCGACTTCATCTCTGCAGCGCTCGCTGCACTGCCAAAGAGCGTCATCGTCAGTTTGCTATATCGCTTGATGGTGCTTTACGCTGCTTCTCGGATCTTGCCCCTGCTGAAGGCGGGCGGGCCGCCGCGCTGGCTTAAACCGGATAAGTCGGATGCAGACGACTATGACGATTACTCAGAAGACGAATACGATTCTGATGAGGACATTCGCGAAGAGGAAAAGCCGCGAAGAAAGGCAGAACAGAAGAGCTTGAGCGAAGAAGAGCCGTTTGGCGCTTGTGAGTTGCAGCTCCGCGTCTGCGTGAACGGCATCGCATCCTTTTCTAACTCCATCACCCCTACCGTAGTCATATCCATCATCGTTTCATACTCAAGGCTGATCATGATCGCGGTCTACTCACATTTGCTCTGTGAGTGGCATCATTCCAGATGACACCAAGAGTTGAGCGTTGCTGATCCATCATCTCCTCCGCAGTGCTTGATCAGAGTCACCAGATCTACTGGCGGTTCCTCACTGTAGGGATCACCCTCACGCTATGGGCATTCGAGCTCCTAATCGGCAAAGAGGATGCCGACGCATTCACGCGCGAGTGGAAAATCAGCTGATGCTGCTGTATGCACTCATGATGAATGTCACTGTACAGATGCGCCTCTATCCTGATCACGCATTCCCTCACCGTCCGCCCTCCGGCACCCTTTCCCTTTCTCAGCTCTTTAAAGGCCTTCCTCAGCTAGGCGCTCCGAGAGCATGATGAAGTCCTCGTCTTCTGCAAAGTCGAAACTGTCATCTGCTGCATTGCCCTTGCACTTGACATGCTCGTCATCGTCCGAGTCGTCGTCATCGTCGATCACGATCGCGCTTGTCGGCGAGCTTCCGGGCGCCTTGACGGGCGAGCGAGAGATGTGAACTGGTGTGGTGAAACCTGAACGGCCCGGTGCTGCTGGGCGCTTTGCGCCGCTGCCCGCCGCCTTAATTGCTGTAGTGCCGCCGGCGTTCCTGGCATTTGCAGTCGGGCAACGGAGGGTAGCGCTAGGGCCCGAGATGCTGCGTCGGGCAGTGCTGCCTAGTTTGCGACGCTGACCGTGATCTTGTGCCAACGCGACTTCGGCCGTGCCATTATACGAAGGCTCATTGGAAAAAGGACGATCTGACTCTTGTACATATCCAACCGGCACGGCTTGTTTTTGCGGACTGATGGAAGCTGTTCGCCAATCGCTCGCCCCGTTTTTGGTGGGTGACATACTGAACCGAGCGGATGACTTCGAAGATGTTCTGGACATCGACCTGATCGCGGATCTGACATTGTTATCTTTTTGCGCAAGAACTCTGCCAGAGGTTCCTGCGGATGTCATCTGTGTTGGGCTTTGCTGCGCGACCGTGGACATAGCGCTCTTCTCGTTCACATTCGACATGATCGAGCGTTGAGTACTTATCGTGGGCGCTGCTTGAACGCCAAGCGGGGGTGATGAAGACCCCATTTGTGGATGCGGGTCCGTGTGATACCGCAGCCATCCTTTGCCTTTATTGCGTCCGCCTGGCCTCCCCGTCTCAACTTGCATGCCGCGAGCTGAGTGACCTTGTGTGCCCTCCCGCGCCTCTTCCTCTGAGCCTGGAGGCGGCGCAGTGTCTGCCCTAGATACAGATGACCGCCTTCCTCCGGAGCTATCACCGTGGGCTTTCATTCGACGCGTCTCGGACACATCTGCGCTCGCCTCTGCTGTGTTTGCCGGCTGGATACCGAGATCGTCGTCGAGACCAGCGAGCAGATGTTCATTCACGTACGCGATGAACTTGCCCGAGTCTGTCGAGTCAAGCTGTGCGCCGTCTATTGATGAATCCTTTACCCCGCCTGATGATGTACGAATTGACCGGCTCCGTTTAACGGGTCTTTGGCGGTAAGTGCGTCGATTTGCCATCGTCAAGCTTCTGCTTGAATCCAAGCTCCCGGTCTCTGCATCACGCTCCCCCATTCTCCTCTTTCCTGCTGCCTTTGCGCTCTCCACGACTGTCTTCCTTGGCGATCTTCCAAGACTTGGGCTCCTCCTTTGCTCTGCCAAAAAGTCATTATTATGGATGCCCAGGTCAAGAGGTGGCAGCGGCGATGCTGACCATTTGCTGGAGCCGATATCGGGCAGAGCTGCGTGCGGAGGCAGGCCACCGATGGCGGACTGCAAAGACGGCGAGGGACTCTCCTTTTTCCAAAATACAATCGCTTGGCTCTGGGGAGGTCTAATGCCACTTCCAGATGGCAGCTGCGAGCCCTGAGACGCGCCGCCGCCGTTGAAGTTGAGCGAGTCAAAGAAGGACTCGGACATCGTGGCGTCGTTCGTTGCACTTGCAAGCCCGGGCCAAGCTCTGTCTTTGCAGCAATCAAGTGACCACGCCGCAAGCGAGTAGCTCTCAGTCTCGTCGCAAGAATGGGAAGGTGTATATGTGTGCTCTTGGCCCGAAAGGATTTAACCATAGAACGCATCCCATTTCGGACTATGTCGACAAAGTCTGAAGGTAGATTGTTGGTCTCTATTGTACTTGGCCAATGGGTGACGACGGGAAAGACGCGACGCGACGCGATTGCTCATCCAGATTCTACCATCTACTTGCATCTCAAACTGCTCGTGTTTCCAACAGGCAACGCAGGTATCCCATAATTCCACCGTCATTTACATCGTTATGGTCTTCTAGGTGGAGGTGGAGGCATAACCCTTCCCCCAGCCGCAGCACCGGCACCTGGCTTGGCAGGAATTGCTGGAAGCTTGGCTCCTCCTGGTTTTAGAGGAAGCGGTGGCTTATTCGAACCCGCGGGAGCAGCTGGCGCGCCATTGGTGGCGCCGCCGTTGGCAGCTGCGGCATTCGCTGCTTTCTTTGCTGCCAGGACCGCTGCGAAGCCGCCCGGGTTTCCCATGCCTGGCATGACAGCTACCGGTGCTGCACCCGCGTCTGGGGCCACCGAAGACGGTCGCTCGTGCAGTTTTGACACAGTTGCCGGCTTTGCTGTCACCGCCGCCTTCGGCAGCACAGCTGGCTTGGCGGTGAGCACAGGAGCAGCTTCAGGCTTGGGTGCGCTTGTCGCTGCGACAAAGGCAGCGCGACTCACTGCTGGACTGCCATTTGTAGCGCTTGATGCTCCAGGAGCCGCAGGTGGTGGCCTTTTGGCTGCTGGTGGAGCAGTCGGCCGACTCAACGGTTTGGGCTTGGGTGGCACCAGTTCGAGGTACGTCGAGGGCGCCCAGCCTTCTAAACCATCTTTTTTAATGAGCCACCATCCTGTGTGCAATCAGAGAGCAGAAATTCAGTATCTCCTCAAGGCCTGAGATGACCACCTCGATACTGACCATTGTCCTCCTTCTGCGTAACCTCGACGTGCTCGTCCTTCGTGAGCGCCATCTCACCGCTTTCCTGCGTATCGAAGTCGTAGAGCGCCTTATACATTGGAACAACAGGTTCATCAGGTATCGCAGCTGCAGCGGGCGGTGGAGGGGGTGGGGCTGGGCCGGATCGTCCAGTAGACGCAGCTCGCGGGACGATGGGGGAGCCCCTATTTGTTACGACCGATGTGGCAGCCTTAAGGCCAGTTCCAGTACCAACGGAGGGTGCACGTGTCGGTAGGGTCACTGGTTTGGCGGCTGGCTTCGGCATGGCACGCGGCTTGGGCCTGTTGTTCGCATTGCTTGGTCCACCTGCACGCAGCAGCTTGCCAGAGGTGATCGGACGCACGACACCAGGCTTTTTCTTTGCTGGAGGACGCGAGAGGCTGCCAGCAGGCTCACCGCTTGGAACAGACACCGTCGAGCTCTTGTAAACATCGTCACGCGGAATGGTCTCGTCTTTCTTGAACGTGATGGAAGCCTTCTTGTCCTTCTTTTTTGAATACTCCAATTGATTTGACACCGTGACGTTAGGGCCGCCGTTGGTTCTCTGCAGGAGGGTAGCGACGAGTTCGGTCTTGAAGTAGCAGTGGAAGACCGGATCTGGCTCCTCGTGAGACCCTGCTATGTTCAAAATGACCCAATCATCTCGCAACGCCGAAAGCCCTACATTGGTGATCTGGCCGAGCAGAATTCTCCTCTCGCACGTGGTCTGTGGCTGCTTGTTGACGAGCTGGGTGACCAAGATGTAGACAGCCTTATCGGTCATAATAAAGAAGCGTGGGCTCGGCTTGGACGAACGGCCCAAGCGCGAGACCAGCAGCTGAATACGAGTGCTGAACACAACCGATTCGGTCGAACCAAAGCCAGAAGCCTGCCGCAGCATTTCACCTTCAACACTGCTACCGCCGACATCCAAGTAATCTCCGGTAAAGCGACGCATGCTGATGAGCGAAAATCGACGTCGCTCTTTCCTTCCTGCCAGAACTTGATGGCCGTAGTCCCTCATCTGAGCATACACGAGAGTTTCCTTCTTGTTCATCCACATACGCTGAATTCGTTTAGCACACTCGTTCTTGTATCTTAGATAGTTGCGGTACTGCAAGTGGTGCAACAGCGTCAGATGCGTTAGTGTAAGTGAAACTGGGCCTTAATGAATCTTGCACCACTTACAGCTCTGCGCGGAAGAATCACCAGCAGAAAGTATGCAAAGGGTCAGCACAAAATTTAGACATTTCCCTCTCACAAGGCGCCGCACCTCTGGATACGCATGGCCATGTTGTGCCAGTACCTATCACGCATGGTCTCAAGCGCAAATAGAGTCTCAGGATTTTTGATGAAAGCTTTAGTGACGCCCATTTGCCACTCCTCTTTCGCGATGCCCGTGTCTTTGAGGATCTGTTCGCATCCGCTCTTGGCATCGCCTTGCCAGATGTATTCGCCTGCGTATGACGTATGCGGAGACAGCAGATAGAATCGCTCGACCATCTTCTCGAAAGTATTCCTGTACGCAAAGCCCGCACGTCGGACGCGGATGTTCTCCTGCAGACCGAGGTACTTGATCTGATGCAAGATCGCGGTGTTGTCATACTCGGTCGGACTCTTGTTTTGGTTCGGCTTGATCGTGCGGATGTACGAGGGCTGCGCCTTCATCAAATTTTCAACAAGTGCGTTTGCAGATGCCTTGATGCGGTCTCCAGCCGTCGGTGGGCGCTTTTTACTATTCGGATCAGGACGATGGGGAAACAGAACACCGAGGAACTTATTCTGAGAGCTGTCGACCAAGTCAAGGATATCCTTCAGAAGCGCATCCTTGTTCTTGTCCGTCATGCCCATCACGTTGTACATCACATCACCGGCGTAGTGCTTGACCAAGAACTGTAAGAAGTAGGGATATGATCAGTGCATCGAACCACACCCCCAACGACTCCACAGAATTCACCTTGGATCCACGCGAGTCAAAGTGGGGGTTTGAGCTGAGCATGCTGAGACGCTGGCCAAAAGAGTTGTCGGCGGCGGTAGGGTCCGCATGCGCAGTGGCGCAAGCGTCATTGAGCGCTGCAAAAATTCCAGGCGGTCGCTTCTCTTCGATGAGATCGCATACAATCTTGTTGTTGAAGTACTTGATCGGTGTCCACTGAATACGCTCAGTTGCGTATTCTTCCTGCTCCTTCTTGAGAGTGAGTTCAATAAAAATCTGCTGCAGCTTTTCGTTGACGTAGTTGATACAAAGCTGTTCGAATGAGTTGTTCTCGAATATCTCAAAGCCGTAGATATCCAGGACGCCAATCACGTTGGCCGAAACGGCACGCGCCTTCATGGACGTGTTGACGCGTTCAACGATCCAATCGAACATGTTGTTGTAGATGGCCTTGGACAGGGCATCACGCACGGAAGCTGCTTGCGCAGGATTCAGCGGGACCTCGTAAACGGAACCGCGCCTGCCGCCGCGTTGGGTCTCCATGATGCGCTGGGTAAGGGCCTTGACAACTGCGGTCGAGTCGACTTCCAGTAGGTAAGCAACAAAGTCCGTCACGCCCAAATCGGAAATCTGCGCGTTCCCATCTTCCATCTCTACAAACTGAGTGTTACCCAGCCAAAGAATCGCAGCGAGCATGCGGAAGACATTCTCCTGCTCATCTGCCGACAGGCCAATGATGTTCATGGCGTTGATTGTCTCCCCAAAGTCAGCCACATCATCGATTCCGTTCACATCGAGACACTGTGAATTTGCCGTGTAGGCATACGCCTCTGGGCCCTGGACGCCAAAGCTTTCGCGCTGCGCAGCAGACGCAGCTTTGGAGAACTGATAGAATATGTGGAAGTTGCGCTCATCGCGAATCTGTTGCACGACGCGCCCCTTTTCGAGCAGATAGTTGGTGATATTTGCGCCGACGGGCTCCCCCTGCGAGTTGAACATGATCTCTAGGTATTTGCCGTGTCGCGAAGAGTTATTGTTTCGCAGCGTCTTGGCGCATCCGAAACTTTCGAGCAAAGGGTTGGTCGCAAGCACCATATCCTTGATATCTTGGATTCCACTCGAGCTGCCTCCACTGACAGCAGCAATGTACTGCATGATCCGCTTGGCCGCTTCCGTCTTTCCTGCACCACTCTCGCCGGAGATAATGACGCATTGGTTCTCCTTGTAAGCCTGCATATTGTAGTAAGCACCTTCTGCAATGGCGTATACGTGCGGCGTCATCTCCAGACGGTTCTTGCCGCGATAAGAGGCAAGGATCTCTTCGGTGTATATGCCAAGATCACGGAAAGGATTGACCGAAATGAGCACATTGCCAATATAGGTCTGCCGAGAGTGTGACATCGTTATCAGCTATAACGTCGTGAGGTCCTGCATCCCACCTCAATGCACTCACATATATCTCAGCATTCTGAAAGCGCTTCTTCAAGTTTTCGTTGATGGCTTCGTTCGTCACTTGGCTTAGCAGGGTCATATCGCTGACGCCGGCCTGAGGCTTCTTAAATCCCTCGCGCCAATCTGCCTTGGTAACTCCTCCAGGTGCATAGGTGCTGCCCCCCTTTTTAGCGGCCTTTGGCGGCGCCGCCACGCCTCCTGCACCTTTCTTCCCAGCTTTTTTCGAAATAGCCATGCTCGCTGATTGGCAGGTTCTTGATACAGTTACTGGGGCTCCTTGTTGCTGCGCTTGCGACCGCGACAGACGAAGACGCGCTGGGTGGAAGGACAGCAAGCGCACAGCAAGGTCGCGTCAGGTGCGCGAATCAAAGCCTGTCAGCACAGGTTGGGAAAGCTCTGGCGCGATCTGAAACACTCCTCGCCCGAGCTACCAGTGCGGACTCTGGCGGATGGACGTATAGCAAATGTGTTACCACCATCTCGCGATCACAGAGCAACGACGACTACAGATAAGTCGATAAGTGCGAGGTTGCGCCGCCGATCGGTATGGCAAATGGTGGTTCAGCACTACTAGTTCCGTGCAGATGAAACTATAGAGGGGGTCTGTGTTGACCCGGTCACACATCAATACACCAGCAACCCTTACCTGCCTAGAGCCCCCAAATTCCGAGTTCCGACCGGAAGACTCGGCTACGAGATCATTGATTGAATAGTAGGGTTGCTGCATTCCCCGCGTTCCCTCGGCTACGAGCGGCCCACCACCGAGAGGCCCCTGCTGCTGGAGAGCAGTGGAGCTGGCTAGCCGCTGGTACGCATGCAGATGCCTTTCTATGGAATTGTAGAAGCGGTTCATAAGAAGTCAACCAGCCGCCAAGGTCTTTCCTGTATCCTATTCCTACCAAGGTGCCTACTCTCTGGTTGCTCTATCGCTGTGTTTCCCAGCCGCAGAACCGAAAGATGCTGCCATCAACGCTCAAAGCTGGTGCTCGCCGCCCAGCGTCGAGGGCGAGCTCAGTGCGCCTCGCCGCGAACCACCTCCAGCCTGTCAGCTCGCAGGTCGTGCGAGCTGGCGGCAGGCAAGCGCCTCTGACAGCTGCACAGCGATCAACTGGGTGCACACAAGCACGATGGATCTCATCTTCCATGCGTCAAAGAGCAACACTGGCGGCAGCTTCGCAGGCCGCTTCATCACACCGCGCGTCCGCGTGCTCCTCATCCTCTGCCACCGCAAGCCGCAAACCGCTCCCCCGCAAGATCTTGATCGCTAACCGAGGCGAAATCACCGTGCGCATAATTCGCACCTGCCGACAACTTGGCATAGCAACTGTCGCAGTGTACTCGGAAGCAGACGCAAATGCCATGCACGTCAAGATGGCAGATGAGGCCTATTGCATCGGTCCAGCCCCTAGTGCAGAGAGCTACCTCAAGATGGACAGGATCGTCGAGGTCGCCAAAATGACTGGGGCAGAAGTATGTTTACAGTGTTTCAATCATTCTTCAATCATACAGAGACTGACCATGTACTCACATTTTGGCTGCGGGCTCAACCGTAGATGATTCACCCAGGCTATGGTTTCCTATCTGAGGCAGCCGAGTTCGCTGACCTGCTGGCAGCCTCGGGAATCGAGTTCATCGGTCCCCCTTCCGCTGCAATCCGTGCGATGGGCTCAAAATCCGCCTCAAAAGAAATTATGCTTGCAGCCGGCGTCCCATGCGTACCAGGCTACCACGGCGCCGGCCAATCCCTGGAGCTCCTGCAAGCCGAGGCAGACAAGATCGGATACCCGGTGCTGATCAAGGCCGTCAAGGGTGGTGGGGGAAAGGGTATGAAGATCGCAACGTCCGCGCAGGAATTTCGCGAGCAGCTCGAGAGTGCGCAGCGCGAAGGCGCTAAGTCCTTCGGCGACCCCACGGTGCTGCTGGAAAGGTACCTCACCAAACCTCGCCACGTCGAGGTGCAGGTTATGTGCGACAAGTTCGGCAACGCCATCTACGTCTGGGAGAGGGACTGCAGCGTGCAGAGGCGGCATCAAAAGATCATCGAAGAGGCGCCTGCGCCGGGATTGAGCGAGGAGCTGAGGAGGGACCTCGGAGAGAAAGCCGTCGCTGCGGCCAAAGCTGTTGATTACGTCGGCGCGGGGACGGTCGAGTTTTTGCTGGATGCAGAGACTATGGGTTTCCACTTTTGCGAGATGAACACGCGTTTGCAGGGTAAGCCTCCAGGCTCTTTTCGCATTTGGCATGCCACTATCGGCTGATGCGTGTCTTCTCTTCTTTCTGTGGACTGTAGTCGAGCACCCTATCAGCGAGATGATCTCCGGACTCGACCTGGTCCAGCTGCAGCTGGAGATCGCAGCCGGAAACCCGCTCACGCTGACGCAGGCTGACGTGCAGCGCAACGGTCACGCGTTCGAGGCGCGCATCTACGCCGAGAACACTCGCGCCAACTTCCTGCCAGATGTCGGGCTGTTGCGCCACGTGCGCCTCCCGCCAACGTCCGAGACGGTCCGCGTCGACACGGGCTTCGGCAGCGGCGACGAGATTAGCGTGCATTACGACCCGATGATCGCCAAGCTAATCGTACACGGCGCCGATCGTAAGGATGCGCTGCGGAGACTCAGCCGGGCGCTCGAGCAGTACGAGGTCGTCGGACCGAAGACCAATATCGAATTCCTCAAGAACCTCGCCAGCCACCATGCGTTCATCGACGGCAAGGTCGAGACTGCATTTATCGGGGTGAGTTGAGTAGAACTTTCACCGCGCCATCTGCACCAAGTTCACTGAGACCTTTATCTCTTTCTCCGCTTAGAAATACGGACACGAGCTGCAGCCGCCCATCCCTCCCCCAAGTGCGACAGCGCTCGCCAACGCAGCGCTCTACCTCGCGCTGCGCGACGCTCACGCCGTCGCCGCGACTGCTGCGGGCGCGTCCGTCTGGACGCGGCTCAGCGGCTTCCGCAACACACCGTCGCAGCTAGCGTCGCGCGTCTTCGAGTTCCGCGCCACAGCGGCGGGGACTGAGGGGGCCAAGGAGGAGGCGCCGGTTAAGTCAATCGTCACGCTTGAGCCGGTCGCGCTCAGCGGTGATCGATTTAACCTCGTTGTCGAGCATGGCGCGCAGGGTAAGGAGAAGCAGGTGTACACAAACGTCCATGCGCGTCTCTCCGTGGACGGAACGGCCGTCGTTGCGTCTGGCCTCGTCTCCGAGTCGCCTTCCCCAACATTGGCAGGAGCGGTAGAAGACCATACTCCCGCCTTCGCTCTCACACGACGGTCAACCACGACGGTGATTTCGCGCAAGCCGACGCGTGCCGAGGCAGCCACGAGCGGGCGGTCGTCCGAGAAGCTGGACATCTTCGTTGACGGCGTTCAGGTTGAGCTCGAGGTCGCTGGGCCCGCGTGGTTGGACGAGGTGCTGGGTCGCAAGGAATCGGCAAAGGGGAGTGTCATCTGCCCCATGCCGAGCAAGGTGGTGGATGTGCGTGTCAGAGTCGGACAGGAGGTTGAAGAGGGCGATGTGGTGATTGTGTTGGAAGCTATGAAGGTATGTCATTGATGCCTGTCTTTCTGCTTGAAAAGAGGCTGACTTTGCTGACTGACCCGCGCTTTGCTCTAAAGACTGAACACGTCCTCCGTGCGCCGAAATCGGGTAAAGTGGCCAAAGTGGCCGTCTCCTCTCCAGGCGAGCTCGTCGCCGAAGGCGTCGAGCTTGTCCAGTTCGAGGAGACAGATGACAGCGCGTAACAGGATGAACTTGTAGAACAGAAAGTATCTTAGGGATGTATATGTCGCACTTTTGGCATGCTCGACACTCCTTGGTTGCACATCATGACCGCGTCCACATTTGCAACTCGTACGATAC
Organism: Tilletiaria anomala UBC 951; assembly: GCF_000711695.1. Taxonomy (NCBI): domain Eukaryota; kingdom Fungi; phylum Basidiomycota; class Exobasidiomycetes; order Georgefischeriales; family Tilletiariaceae; genus Tilletiaria; species Tilletiaria anomala. The sequence continues at coordinate 7,660 of NW_013546893.1, read as the reverse complement.
ATCGCCTTCGGTCTGGTCTGCGCCCGCTTTCACGTGCTCGGACGCTGCGTCCCCCAGCCACGCCAGCAGCTCCGCATGTGGCGCCTTGCTCCATGTCGTCGTGGGCGGCGCTGTAGCATTCGACATGGAGCTGATTATGTTACCCGATGGTTCTGCCGCGTCCTGTGCGATCTGTGCCTCGCTGCGGAATTCATGCAGAAATGTGTCGCAGTCCGGAAATGCCGGTGATTTGATGCGGGTGATGAGAAGGCGTTCAAGATCGAACCCCTCGCTAGTCGGATTGCGCAAAAAGTGGTTGTACAGCTGCGCTCCACCTATTAAAAATGCCCGCGGTGAGCTTTTTTTCTGTCCCGATTCCTGGGCGTAGGCCAACAAGCCCGATGCCTCGGAGATGCTTGAGGATAGATGAGAGTCTGTTGATGCATCACTTGGAGGGGGGTACACCGCGGCCAGTCAAAAACTTCACTTCACGTGCCGTAGCTGAACGGATCCTCACATTCCCAAGGAACTCGCATCGGCCGTCCTACTGATGACAACATTTACCCTGCCCGCCAGCGGCCTGAACTTGGGCGGTATGCTCTCCCACGTGTTGCGTCCCATTATGAGGAAGTTCTTCCGGCTGATGTCATTTGTGAGAGAGGAACTGTCCCCAGATTCAGGATGCGGAGGAGGCAGTCCTAGCCCACAAGCGCTGGTCACCTGCTTGAAGTAGGCCATCTCACGCTTGAGACGCCAGGGCAAGGTGCCACCCTTGCCGATGCCGTTCTTTGGCGAGCACGCGACGATCAGTGTTAAAGGTATTGGGCCGGGCATGGCCGGTGATGGCGACTGCGAAGGCGCCACACCCTCACTCATGCTCGCATTCAAAGCGATGGCTCAGAAGGCGCCCTGCGCTGCTTTTTGACAACTCGCGGATGCCAGCGCTGAACAGAAGCTGGTGTTGATGAGGGGCGATGGCAACAAGCCGAGTCTACGTTGGTGCAAGGTTGAGAGACTTTGAGGCTCACTGTAACAGAAGAGACCAACACTTTCTTTTCGTCCGCCACACGGAAATGCCACCCGGCACGAGGCGAGCCGCGACACGAGAGAGTGGCGACGCGACGCGATCCTCTTCGCTGGCTTGTGTTAATCAGCCGCATGACACTGAACAATGATCATTCAATCATCAGGGTCATTAGGAAGTCAGAGACCATCTTCCACGCCGTATTGCCATGCTAGTGATCACCATTCCTTCGTATCCTTGCGAGCACGGTTCACGGGCTCTTCGCTATGTCCTCGCGGGATGATCTAGTGTGCGTATATGCAGAAACACTGTCAAACGAGCAAGCGAAAGGCAGTGGTAACTGAAAGCTGACATCCACTTGAGACCCGAACCACAATTCTTTGATGCCGCTTTCGTCTCACTCAACACACACATACAGCCAGAATGCCAGGACGGAAGCTGGCCCTTACCAGCTCACTCAGGCCAGTGCGTACGGATCGCTGAGAGGAAATTTCACCGTGCGGAGAGTTCTTTGCGCTCTGACACCCCGAGCTTACTGAATTACTCGCAGCCCACCCGGATGTGATCAAAGTCATGATTACAACAGACAACCAGTGAGGCACTGACTCCAAGATATGCACCAACTCTAAGAATGACTCACGCAACATTTTCCACAGTATCGGTTACATGGAAAATGATCCGGTCCGAGGTCAAGATGCCATCAACAGCTTCCGGGAAGCGCTCGAGATTGCAAAAGAGGAGCAGGTGAGCATCAGGCAAGGCCATGTCACTCTGATATAAGCACTTTCAAGGTCCTAATTTGATCTAGCCCCTTCGCACCTCAATCGCGCGGTGAAATGCAGGTGGACATGATCTTGTTAGGAGGAGACCTCTTCCACGATAATAAACCCAGCAGGAACACACTGCACCAGGTTATGGCTGCGCTCAGGGAGCATACACTCGGAGACAATCCATTGCCACTCGAATACATCAGCGATCCGTTCGACAATGCACTTGGCAACTACAGGTGAGAGTAATTTTGATTGAAGGCATCAAGTGTTCAGGCGAGCGCCTGCTGACACGAGGCATGACGCTTGACTCTCAGCTTTGGGGCGGTGAATTACGAAGATGGGAATTTTAACGTCGCCATCCCAGTCTTCTCCATACACGGAAACCATGACGACCCACAAGGGCTTGGCCCAGATGGTGCGCTTTCCGCACTAGACATCCTCGCAACGGCAGGGTTGATCAATTACTTTGGTAAGACAAACCTGGTCGTCGGACGCAATGGCCCCCAAAATAGCTCTGGTAATCCAAGCATCGGCCCTGCCAGAGCCAATTACGCAGGCACGCAGGGAGACAGGGACATCAAGATTCGTCCTGCGCTTCTACAAAAGGGGACTACCAAGCTTGCGCTGTACGGCTTGGGCAACCTGCACGATGAACGCCTGGCGATGGAGCTACGCATGCGCAGAGTCAGGATGTATCAGCCGGTGGAGGATCGGGATGAATACTTTCATATGCTGGCATTGCATCAGAACAGGTGAGTACTCTGGGCCTTCTCTCTTTCCTCTTCTACCCTTTGAGCCGCCTATCTGCTATTCGTTCGCGTGCCAGAGTGGGGCACAATCCCAAAGCAGTCGTTCCGGAAGGCATCTTCGACGATTCGCTGCATCTGCTCATCTGGGGCCACGAGCATGAAGAACGTGCTGATCCAGAGCAAGTTCCCGATAAGCCATATCGCATCTGTCAGCCTGGCTCAACGGTGGTTACTGCTCTAAGCAAGGGCGAGGACAAGCCCAAGTGAGTGGCGCACATTTCCAGTCGTTTTGTTATCCCCTCCTGGGCTTGTCACTGAATTTGGATTTTCTCCTTCCCCTTGCTGCTGAACAGGTGCGTCGTCATCCTCAAGATCCACGGGAGAGATTACGAGGTGACAAAGCGAGAACTCAAAAGTGTCAGACCGTTCATCATCGAGGATCTCGACCTAGAACAGGAGATATGTGAGAGGGGCATCGCACGGTTGGACAATGACAAGTCCAAATTCGAGATCCAAAGGATGCTGGAGAACAAAATCACCGGCCTGATTGACCGCGCACGGGATCAGTGGAAAGCGAAGTACGAACATTTGCCCCAAGAACATGTTCCAGACATGCCACTCCCTCTTATCCGTCTGCGTGTCAACTATGAGAAGCACGAGGTCGGCAACCTAGCACGCTTCGGCCAGAAGTTCGTCGGGCAGGTCGCCAATCCAAAAGATCTGCTAGGCTTCAACAAAAAGCGTGCGGCGATCAGACGTGCTCGTGAGCTTGCATATCTCGGTTATGCGGTTGAAGCGGCTGAGCTGACAACTCTTGTTCTTTCATTTGAATTTTAGGGGACCATCCGGAGTTTGTCGACGTGGATGTAGACATGGACGACATGGTCGTTTCGGAGCGGCTGCAGAAGCTGGATCTGGGAAAGATCGTTGGCGAAGTCATTCGCAATCAAGAACTAGAGTGTTTACCCGGTGCAACTCTTGACGAGGCAGTGATGCAATTCGTAGAAAAGGACTCGTGAGTTGTTGCATTCAACATATCTTGCAGGGCAGGTAAGCTAATGGCGGGCCGCGCTGACTCTCATGGGCTCCTCGCGCTCTTGCTCCTTGGATAGGAAAACATCGCTTGTGGACGCCATCAAGTCTGTCTTGTCGCGGCAGTTGAGAGAGACGTTGCCCAAGGCGAAGGATATTAAGGATATCGACGACGCTGTAAGTTACGATTTTTTGTCCAGCTTGACATTACTACTCGCCATTCTGACAAGGCAAATCCTAATTCTGAAGCTGAGAGAGGCTCATGAAGTTGAACTCGAACGCTCGGAGAGGCGGCGCGGCGTCCAGGAGAAGCGATCCGCCAAGCACAGCGTACCGGCGATGGGCAAAGACAAGGCGCAGGCTTTCAGTCGTCGGCAGGCGCAGCAGCAAGAGGTAGAGGAGGAAGAGGAAGAAGATCTGATGATCGACATGGACGATGATGAAGACCAGTTCTCCAATGAATCAGCTGTGTTCAAGAAGCCGCCATCGTCAATGAACCGAGGTACAAAGCGGGCCGCATCCCCACCCGAGCGAGCATCGACGAGGAAAGCTGCGGCAACCTCACCCGCAGCGCGGGGCAGGCCACGAGTGAAAGAACCCCCCATAGTAAGTTCTCTGCAATCTCACGCGGGGTGGATGAATGATGAACAATCGTGGCTCGCTCGCAGTTCCGTGGCGGCGACTCGGATTCCTACGGAGCCTTCGATGACGGTGATGACGATCGTGACTTTCAAGAGAGCGAGATTGTACCCCTGGACGATAGCGAAGACGACGATGCAGCTTCCATGTCACCGCCACCGGCTCGACCAAAGCCAAGCGGCCGAGGTGCAGTTCTTTCCGGCATCGGCAAGAAGGCGCCAGCAAAGCGCGACGCGGCAGCGGTGTCGCAAGATCAGCCGCCCAGCAAGAAGCGCGCATCTACGAGAACCTTGTCCTCCAGCTTTGCAATGCCGTCGTCCGCAACGCCCGCGGCAAGAGCCAGAGTGCGCAGAAGCGCGGCCAAAGTTGCGCAGAGCAGAACGAGCAAGATGGTCCAAGGGGCTACAAGCAGCGTGGACCACGACGATGACGTTGATGCCTTTGAGTAGGGGCATTAGGTGAGATCCCTGTAGCATAGGTGTACTTCGACGATATATTCTCTCCTTATTACATTAGCAGCACGACAAAGTTGCTAGGGAACGTGTTCGCGTTTGGTCTCTGCACGTAATACGTGAATGCAAGTCAGTATCGTGCACTGTATCTGACCCTCGCTTCCAAGAATATTGACTCACTCTTCGCGCCTCGTCCAAGAGCTCGCCTTGCCACCACCCATCAGCTTCGGTATGTGTGACCGCGATGATGTCACCGGCGGTAAAGCTGAACTCCTCCGCCGTCGTTGCAGAATAGTCATAGAGGGCTTTGACTTCACAACACAGTAAGATATATGATGGGAGATATAGAAAGAAAACTCAGTACGCCTCCCTCTCCTCCAGAACAGCAGTTTCAAGTACTCACCATAGAATAAGATAGGTTTGCCAGTATCGCTATATTGGCCTGTAGGAGGGTGCTGGCTGTACGAAGGCTGAGGAGCAGCCGGCTGCTGTTGCTGTTGTGGAGCAGAAACCGACGAATGCGCATGCTGCTGCGGCGCAGCCCAAGCCTGCTGCTGTTGCAGATTCTGCGGAGCAGCAGTTAGCACGCCCATGCCAGACGTGGAGTGCTGCATGTTGTTCTGACGCTGGTATTCGTGCATGTACGCCGCAGCGGGCGTCTCCGATGCCGACACTTGCACCGACGTGACGGCAGCTGGCAGAACAGCACCATACCCGTTCGGCAGCTGCTGCTGCTGTGGCGGCGGTGGTTGCTGTTGCTGCGGGGCATACGGATTTACAAATACCTGCGATACGGCAGGAGGACCGCCAGCATATGTAGAAACGGGGTTGTACAGATTCCCACTGGTTGTGCGCCCGATCGAGCCGGCCATGGCTGCTTGCGACGGCTGCGCGTAGGAAGACATCTGCTGTTGGTGCTGAGGGGCAGGAGAGATGGGACGCGCATAAGGACCCTGTTGGTGTTGCTGATGCTGCTGTTGTTGTTGCTGTTGTTGCTGCTGTTGCTGCTGGGCTGGCCAGCCTTGTTGTTGGTACGGATTAGGCATCTGCCCCATCTGACTGTTCATGGAGCCCTGCGGAGCCATCGCGGGCGAATGCATCGGCTGTTGCGGCTGCGATGGGGGCGGCGCCTGCTGAGCAATTTGTTTCCGATACTGCTCTGCGAGCTGATCGTGCGTGACAGAGCCGGAAGCATCAAGCGAGATGCCAAGCGGAGTCGACGGCCGCCCTGGTTGCTGCTGTCCTCCGGAGTACGGCGCGGGGCTGGGACTGCGACCTCTTGCACCGATACCCGCGAACCCCGTCGGTCCCGCTGCGCCTGCCTCAGACGGCACGGGGCTCCTGGCCTTCTCGGGCGGCTTGACCATCTGGCTCGGCGCGGCGCTTGCGCTCCCGCGCGACGCGACCGAGTTCTGGCGCGACAGCGTCTTGCGTTCGCCGGGGAATGCCTGGCCGTATGTCCCAACGACCTGCTCGACGGGCATTGGCGACGACGCGCGCTCGGGCGCCTGCATGAACGCCGCCGATGGCGAGCGCGGGCGGTGCTGGCTCGCGCCCGCTTGTGCGTAATTCTGCAGCAACTGCTGCTGGTGCCCTCCGGGTGCTGCAAAGCTACCACCGTGTCCGGGTTGCAGTTGCGGGGACGTACCGCCACTGGCACCGCCGCGGCCTATCTGAGGCCCTGGACTCTTCGAGGGTGGAGGCGGCCCGCTGTCGCCGCGAACCGAACCAGGAGCGGGGCTCTTGGCGCCGCCCTGTCGCATGCGTAGATTCGCCAGGGCCTTGGCGATCGGGTCCTCTTCTTCCACTTCTGCCTGGCCTCCTGCTCCTGTCCCCGCTCCCGCTCCCTCTCCTGCTCCAGCTCCTACTCCTCCTGCCCCTGCTACTGATGCGTCTGGCCCCGGCAGGCCGCCGGTGGTGGTGCTGCCATTGGACTCCTGGTTCGCGTTGTTGCGCTGGCGGAGCGAGGGTGCGCGCGCGATAAAGTTCTTCGCGGACATGCGCCTGTTCAGCCTATCGTCGCTGGCGCCGGCGCCTGTTGCTGCGCCGTCGAGACCGCCCTCCCTGTTGTCCAGCCCTGCTGCGCCTGGATGCTCGTACTCATCACCGCCCCCGGGTGGTCCGGATGATGGCCCGCCGCTCCTGCTCCCCGGTGTCCCTGCTTGCGGCGCCATGCCTGGAAGAGCTACGGCGCCGGGCGGAGGGACGAAGGCAGAAGAGTTGGGCGCTCCGGCTGATCCGGAGGATGGTAGCGCTTGTTGTGTGGGTATCTGCTGCGGCTGCGGCTGCTGCTGCTGCTGTTGTTGTTGTTGCTGCTGCTGCTGCTGCTGCAGTGCAATAGGCGACTGCGTCGGCCTGGTGCTGTTGCGCTGGAAGTTGGCCATCTTGTACGCGGGGCGCGGCGGGGGTGCCTGTCCCCGGGCATAATTGATGTAGTCAGGTGCGTCAGGTATGTGTGATCCGGTGCCGCGGGACTGGATAAAGTAGTGAATGTCGCGCAGCGTCTCGGTGTTCTCAAGCGCGACGCGCACGCGCTCGCACGACTCGTCGTCCGTGACGCAGATGGCCGAAACGGCGTTTGCGTAGTTCCACATGTTGGACTTCATAAAGTCCAGTCGGTCCTCCTCGGCATCCTGCGACTGGTCGAGGAAGGCCTTCCATTCCTGGTTCCACTTCATGGTCGTATCCTTGAGCGCGCGCACTAAGTTTTGATATTCCTTCTCGTTCGACGAGACGGTGCTCTGCGCCTTGTCCAGCTTTGAGTGCACCTTGTCCAGGTCCCGCCCCTGCACAAGGCTCGACTGTGCCGTGTAGCCATTGATCTTGATGCAGTCCTGCTCATAGCGCTCGCGAGACTTGTTGACGTACGTCTCTTGCGTCTGCTTGTGCTTGTGCAGCTTTTCGATCGATGCGATGGACTGAAGAGAAGAGAAGAGAAGAGAAGAGAAGAGAAGAGAAGAGAAGAGAAGAGAAGAGAAGAGAAGAGAAGAGAAGAGAAGAGAAGAGAAGAGAAGA
>NW_013546894.1:0-45531 GCF_000711695.1 Tilletiaria anomala UBC 951 | reverse complement strand
CCCCCATCGGCGACGAACCGCCACGAAACGAAGGTCAAGCGAGGCATGCGCGAGAATCGTCTGCCAAATGTCAAAAGTATCGTCCAATGGGTTTCCCAATTGCGAAGTACTTGCAGTCGAGCTTTGGGAGCACTTTTAGTTTTGGCGCGAGAATGAGAAACGGTCGTGGGCTGTGCAGCCCTTGCGGGCGACAGGGAGAGAAAGAAGGGCGCGCGTGCCCGCAGTGTCAAGTGAGTCAGCGCCGCGCCCTAATTTTTTCGGACGATCCTCTCAATCAACACAGCGAAGCTGGTTGCAGTACAGCGAGCATTGATTGGCAACTAACTCCTTTAGCAACCACATCCGTCCTCGACTCTCGGGGGGTCGCGCATGATTGACCTGTCGTTGACGCGGAATCATCGTGGAAAGTACACTGGCGCTTGCTAGCCTATCGCTTGTCCTCATATCCTGTACCGTTACGCCGCGCCACTCAGCTCAGAAAACTAGCACCCCACTTTCAGATCAAACGCTTGCCCTTGTCCCCATCCACGAACACCCCGCCACCTTCAACCTCGTCAAGCCGCTATCGGCGTTGAGCTTGTGCGACTTCTCAGTGACTGTTACTGCTCATTACATCTCCAGTCGCAGCAAAAAAAATGGACGCTACGGAACAGCAGCAGCGCCTCCGCGTATTCAATGCCGATCAAGTATCCAAGCACGATCGACTGGAGGATGTGTGGGTAGTGCACAAAGGCAAGGTGTACGACGTCACCGACTTTGTGTTGGACCACCCTGGTGGCGACGACCTGGTCATGCGCTACGCCGGAAAGGACATGGGTGACATAATGGACGATATCGTCGAGCACGTGCACTCGGACAGCGCATATGAGCTGCTCGAGGAGCACCTCATCGGCAAGATCGCCACGACGGATGAGGAGAAGGCCATGGCCGCTTCAGCCGCCGAGGGCGGTGCCGCTTTTAGCGGAAAACCCCAGGAGATTGTCATCACCGAAGACTTCAAGCCGACCGACACGGACCTTTCGAGCGACTTTAAGAAAACCCAGTTCCTCGACCTTAGCCGGCCGCTGATCATGCAGGTATGGAACGCCAAGTTCTCCAAGGAATTTTACCTCGAGCAGGTCCACTCGCCACGCCACCTCAAGGAACCCGCGCGCCTCTTGGGGCCGTGGTATCTCGAGATCTTCACGCGCACGTCGTGGTATGTGCCAGCGATGGTTTGGTTGCCGATCTCCGCGGCGCTCTTCTCGCGCTCGCTCCAGCAGTTCTCCCACCTCACCGTCCCCGCCAACGGCTTCGACTTCCGGGCTGTTGCAGAGGCAGCGCATCGCAATGCCGACAAGATCACCATACAGGCCACGTCCCAGACACTCAGCTGCTTCATACTAGGCATCTTCATCTGGACCCTCCTCGAATACAGCTTGCATAGGTTCTTGTTCCACATCGATGACCTCCTCCCGGACAGGCCGTTCTTCCTCATGCTCCACTTCCTACTCCATGGTATTCACCACTACCTTCCCATGGACCGGTGAGTGCCAGTATGTGAGGCGATCGGGACAGACGCGACAAGCTGACTGAGTGCACCTCTAATATGATTTTGGCGCAGTCTCCGCCTCGTCATGCCGCCGCTCCTCTTCTTTGTCCTACAAGTGCCGTTCACCAAGCTAGGGCACATCATATTCCCCGCAAGCATAGCCAACGGCATCATCTCTGGTGCGTTTGCCATGTACGTCGTCTATGACACCATGCACTACGCCCTGCATCACACTAAGCTGCCAGCGCATCTGCGCAAGATGAAGAAGTACCATCTCGAGCATCACTGTGAGTTTTTTTGTTCTTTTTTTGCGGGGCAGCGAGGTCTTGTGCCACCACAGGAAAACAAAGAGTTAGACACTGACTTGAACAACCCGCCAATTATTTGACGCACACAGACAAGAACTACGAACTCGGCTTTGGCGTTACGAGCAGAATGTGGGATTACGTCTTCCGGACAGAGCTGTAACGCATTGGCATCTACAGACTCCTTCGCCATGCCATGCCATGCATCGCTGCATCCAATGCATATAGATGGTTGACTTTGTGCTCTCACACCCGGCGTCATCCGTTTCTCATTTCTATTCGCGTTTCGGGCTATGTTCATTGTGTTCAATGTAATGAATGGATTTTAAGGACTTCGCGGCGGCAGCAAAGCGCATTGCCATTTCTGGGCCGGCATTGCTATATACAAGCAAGCGTGCCACTAGCAAGCGATGTCACGTTCCTTCGGACGTGTTTAAGCCACACTCTGCTGCAACTATCTCCTTCGGTGGAATGTTGCCCTTACCACACAGCCACAGTTGCTGAGAACGTGCCCTATCCACCCACCGGGGTACCTCTTTGACCTTGTCCTCGATGCCTGCCAAACGCTTGATGGACGTATCGCTCGCCTGGACAAACACGCGATTGTAGACTCGGCCTGAGACTGTCCGCGCCGCGACGGAGCAATTATGGATGCTCTTCTTGAATAGTTTTCCGTGGCTGGAAACATACGAGGATGAGATGCACCAGGGGATGCGTGATGTTTGTGCATAGAAAGGAGAGAAAGCCACGACGACGGTCAGCCAGGGTAGTCAAGAGATCAGGCGGCATGCGAAGGATGAAGGCAACAAACGTTTTGAACATCCCAAAGAAGGCCTGCGAGTGTTTACCCTGTTGCTGAACATGCAGCAGCGTCACGGGGAAATACCTCTGTACATCGCTGAGCACTTCGTCCATCGCGTTCCTAACGATGGTGCGAATGTCATCATCGCTCGCCGCAGGTACATCAGGCTGTGACGTCGCGCTGTCAGACACACACGATCCGCATGTGAGGAGAAATGTAAGCACCGGAATGATGACTTACACGTGACACGCTCGCGAGGTACTCACAATAGTACACAGATGAAAGACGAGCCACGCTTGCGCGCCATTCTTGATGAGGGTCCAGCTTGCAACTTGGCTTTCTGAGTTTCTTGCTTCCAAAGCACGAGATCTTGCCCGCGCAGGGGTTTACCATTGTCGTGATACGGCAGCCTGGGCAATTTCCCTGCCTGTCGTGCTCGCTGAACTTCTTGCTGCCAATGCACGAGGGCTTGTCCTTGCAAGGCTTTACCATCGCCGTGGTGCGGCGACCTCGACAAATTCCCTGCGTTCGGTGTGTATGTTTGACTATCAGTCATGACTGAGGAAACGGGAGGCCCCACTTTGGGACTCACCTTGCGGAGCCTGAACGATTGCAGTTGGCGCTAGGATTCTCCTACCCGGCAGCATGACCTTATCCATCGCCACTTCGTGCAGCCACTTACTTTGCTGTTGAGCTCGCACGAGTGGCTCAGCCATGATCACACTCTCTTCGCATTGCTGCTGCCGCTGCTGTGGGCCATCTTGCCCGTTGTCGCGCGTCCCCTTCCACCGCCTGTCTCCGGGTTTACCGGTATCCTTCTTCTGCTCATTTTGCTGCTCGTCCACCTCCGTTCGCGTTTCATCATCTCTTTCATTCTGCTTCTCCTCATCTTTCTTTCTGTCTTTGTCTTTATCCTTGTCTCGCTCAGCGTCTCCGTCAGCTTGATATAACAGTTCCATAGCTGGTCTGTACCTGTCCATCTTCCACAGGTCTGAGATGGGAAGTGATATTAGGTCGAACGCCATCGCTACCGTCGGGCCTAAACTGCCAGCACTCTGGTCTGAATCGCCGCCAAGACGGGCGAGCTTGGGGTAGCGCTGCGAAAAGTGCGTCAAAAAGCAATGCTCGGCATTGGCGTTTTTCGCGAGTTGGATGGCTTGCCCAAAAGTGCTGTGACCTTTCGCTGCTGCCATTTCTTCTTGGCCATCTTCGAGCGTTGCCTCATGGATGAGGACCGTGACACCTTTCGAAGCGTTTTCCATGGCTTTGCAGGGCATCGTGTCGCCTGAGTAGGATACGGACCAACCGTCTCGATGCTTTAGAATGATCCCGTAGCATTGTGGGGTGCGGTGTGTGACGAGTATGGTGTTTAACTGTGTCAGATTCATTTGCTTCATCAGGTCTGCCACAGCCTTCCGTGAGTCCGACCCTTGCGGAGAGCTTCGATGGGTCATATCCTCGGAGTCAATGTTGATCATGGAGCTCCAGATTGGCCGCACATGTCTTGAGCGGAAGCCCAAGTTTTCGAAGGAATCGTGCTCCGCCAGTGCAGTCCGATTGTGTCGATTCACAATGATAAATATCTCTTCCCTTGGCGGCGGCCAAAGCTGCGAATGCGAAAGAAATCTGTAAGCCATCTCAGAGTAACTTAGAGAAAGAGTCATCCAGAATTCACCCTCTCCCGTGCGTTTAACAGTCTCGTGAGGCCAAGGTGGTGATCGGCATGGATGTGGCTGATGAAGATCACCTTCAAATCTCGAAGAACATTGTCGATCTTGTCCCCAAAGTGGCGACAAAGCTGGCCGTATGTGCTCTCGCCAGCGTCCAAGAGAATGTTGCCACAATCAGGTGCGCTGATGAGCGTGCCGCTGACATTGCGGTACTTGCTGGGAGTGGCACTGCCCGTCCCAAGCGGCGTGATGATGACCTTGTCGAGAATCGAGCCTGCAGCAGCTGGTTGCCTGGTAGCTGCCTCCCTTTGCACCTCCGATCTCGTCCGGGCTGCCATTTCCAGGTACTTTGGCCATACTTGGGCTCGAGCTCGCTCAAGCCTTTGACGAACAGTTTCTCGATCAGCTAGTGAGGGCGTCGCTCCAGTCGCAGAGACATCCGCCTCCATTGAGACGCCCGTATTCGCGAGCGAATCGCGATCCATGTCCACCTCGAGGTTTTCCGCGCTAGATGCCAGCCAGTCTCTCGCCTGTAGATTATCATGTTCAAAATCGAACCGGGGAATCGAGATATCGCGAGTCGCATCGCTGCAGTCATGCGGGATGTATGGCGCGAACCGGATACGCAGATCTCCGTCCAGCGCTCGGGAGTGTTCCGGTAGCACACCGTCGCCGAGGCTTTGCAACGACCTCTTGGGTTGTAAGCTGTATTTGGGCAGCCGGAAGATGCTGTCGTCGATCTTGCTTAATCGAAGCTGAGCGAGTGCGGCAGATGGGTAATTGAGGGTGTTGGGACAAAAGTCTGGAGAAGAGATGATGTGATCCGTCTCAGGAGGGAACGATTTCATCCATGTTTGGTACCTTTCGTCTGCTAGAACCTCCGCTGTCACGCAGTGCAGAATGACGTTTGCCGGTCCTTGCAGTTCAGAAGTATCAGTACTTGACGCCTGCTTGTATCGATCGAATGCTCTGCTTCCAAGAAGCGACGGAAGGTAGGAGACCGAAGGAAGATAGGTTTGTATGAACACCTGCAGAGTCGAAGAAGATAGTCAGCAAAAGATGGCATTTATCCCACCTGAATCTGACCTCACCGATCCAGGCTGTGAAGGCTCAAGAACCATGTCAGGCGTGACTGTAAACTCAACGACCTTCATTTCGGTAAGTGGCGTTTGTTGCTCTCCTTTCATGTCCGTTTCCTTTTTCTTGTTGTTCTGCTTCTTGCCCTTTCCCACCTGCGCAGCCTTCCTCTGCGCATCGAGCCAAGCTTTGCGTCCGGTGACATCCATTATCTCCCATGCTTCAGGGCGCTTGAGCTCGATCGAACGCCCCGCTGCCAAGACACCCAGCGCGGGACCAGCCGGTACCCCGATCGCGGCCGCCTTAGCGGCGTCCATGTTGCCGCGCCTAGCTGGCGTTTCGACAATGTACGTCAGCGTGACGGGGGGTAAGGCGCTGTCCACTGCCTCCGCTCGGTTCCGGGGGAACCTCGGTGCATGGCGAGTGCTGAGTGGAGCTGGTGGCAACCTGTGGCGAAGCCATGCTGGCGTGGTCCCCATGGGAACAGGCTCCTGGAGCGCCTGCTTGCCATCAGTCAGTTTCTCCTCGTTTGCTCGCGGTGGACTCTGGGCAGTTGGCTGAGCTTCAAGTCTGGGTTCTTCTGGCTCGAAAGCTTTTGCGCCAGGCCTGTACTTGTACATGTCCGCAATGATTGCATCAACGAGGCGCGCGGCATCCGGCTTTCGGAGCTTCCCCGCGTACCATGCCGGAACGGTATCCCATGGCGCCGGATCTACGCTCGGGTCATACGTTGTGCTAGAGTCTTCATGCTGTTGCAATGAACCATCTAGCAACTTCAATTTGGGGAAATGCGTTCCAGACCTGGGCTCTGGTTGCTCGTCTGTACTGTCGTTCGATAGCTTCGCTCGCTTCGCGGGATGAGGAAGGCTTCCATTATTCCGGTTGACCGCTGCATCGCTATCGGCGAATAGAGGCACCTCAGAGGCTTCTTCCTCTTTTCCGACGCTTGTAAAGTCATAGGCGCTGTTGTGTAATTGCACGCCATAGACTTTCACCAAGCTGTCGGCATGCAGGAGTTGCACGCCATACGGGAGAACGGGCTCAGTTTGCGCGGAGTTAGAGTCGGAGATGCTTGTCAGAGCAGGATGCGACATCGAGCTACTCTGGACGGATGGAGGAACGAAGGAGGCTTCGACGACCTCAAGTGAAATTGTGCTTCTTTTGTTGAACGACCTTCCAGCGGCGATGGCATGCTTGAAGTTGGGTGCGCCGATGAGCTTGACCTTGGTCCGTTTGCCACTTTTGGCCGAGTCCGCGATCCCCATCAAGAACCCATGCAGGCCTCCCATCGCCTCCGCATGTGTCGCAGGAACGAAGATGGCGCCTTGGTTGTTGTTGAAGCCGAGTGTTGGCCCGCGGCGTTGCGACATGGTCCGGGAAGTGCCTTCGGGCACGTTGAAGAAGTAGCTCGCGGAGTCGAACTTGAGCACGACAGGAGGACATAGTGCCCAGCCAGAGTCGGCCGTCGGCCCAGGTAAAATCCGGAGTGCGCCAAGCATGATACGCCTGAAGGTGTCCCGAGGACGGTGATGGTTCTCTGTATTGCCGTCCGTCTCGACACTACTGTCCGTGCGCCGAGAAGCTGGAAGCAGATTCGTTGCCGTTGATACGTCGGGTTGCTCGGAGGGCTTGCCTACGCTTCCGCCTGCTGCTTTCTCTTTTGCAATTGAATAACTTGGTTCTTTCTCTGCACATTTCTTCCCGGCTTTGCCGGTGCGTTGTATAGCAGTCTGGAAGCTGCGCCGCCAGCCATACGGGGTGCTAGGCCTCGCGGTCCGGGCCGGCTGGCACACGCGGTGTGCACAAGCGTGCAGCTGCTGAGCGTACACGCAAGTTGACTGCAGCGACTGCAGAGGCAGCCAGTGGCGGGCTGCAGCTCTGGGCACCAGCGTGGCCGTGGCGAACAAGAGCTGCGACGTAGCTCGTGGCGCGGGTATCGTGAATACTTTGCAACGCCTTGCGCAAGGCGTCCGTTTGAATGGCTGTTTTTCCTCGAAGAAAGACGGTGGTGATCCGACACGAGCTCAGCACGATGTGCACCTATTCTATGTGCTACGATTCCTGCACGCGCGCAGCTTTTTCCAAGTTGTGCAGCGGCTTGACATGCACGTCGTCTTCTGGTTGTTAACCACTTCCACCAGCATCCCGATCCCAGAAAAGAGCGAACATTGCAAACAGGTACGTACATGTTTTGCCCGTCGAGTTCCGAGTTCCGAGTTCTTCTATTTTGCTGGCTCATCCGACGCCACGTCATCATTGACATGTGATTAGATGACAAAACGAAACAGCCAACACGCAACAATAGGATCAACTGGACAAATCGTAATATTATAGCAGTGTACAGTATGAGGATAGAGGAAAACTGTAGCATTGCGGAATGTGGTGTGGTGCGAGGCGACAGCGACGAGCGACCACACGTCGCGCCCACCGGGTGCCCTGACCCATCGGATACGTCGTGGGACGCGCCGGGGCCAAGGCGCGAAGGACGGGAGTTGAAGCGGACGGACACACGGAAGGATGGACGGGTTGTGCCAACTTGGTGTGTGAACTGTGGCATGCGGCAAGGTGTGACTTCGAGCCACGAGCACCGCCGGCTAGCCAACGTCGCACCAAGCCCGCTGTTTGTAGTATCTCACGTTGACACATACATCGATCGAACAGGAACGGCTGGACGCAATGGCCGGGGAGAACGCGATAGTCGTGTTGCGTCGTCGGGCAATCGTGAATCAATGGCGAGAGGGATGGCGGCGGTGGTGGCGCGACTCTTGACTATATCGATGGGTGTTAGGGTGGATAATTCGCAGGGAGGCACTGCCCACGCTCCACTGTATATGTATTTCAGCGGCGCACGCAGTGTTTCGTGTCATGATTCAATCTTTCGCTGCGTGCTCTCCGCTGCCGGCGGCAGGGCCGTAGCCCACGAGTGCGGCCTCATCCCTGAGCGCCTTGCGACCCGCGTCGGTGAGCCTAGGCCTGCCGTCGCCAAAATCGACGTGGAAGAACTGGGGGACAAACGCCTCGCCGCGGCGCTTGCGCTCGGCGGCGGCCTCGCGCTGCGCCTGCTCGATCTCCTGCTTGTGCTTGGTCGCGGCGGAGAACTGCTTGCCGATGATGGCGTCCGTGACAGGCTTCCAGATGCGGCGCGACTCCATCTCCTCGTGCGCATCGAGCGGACGCACTGTCTTGCGCGTCAGCGCCAGCTCGTCGAGGCGGATGAGCAACCGCGATTCCTGAGTGCGCACCCACACGTACACACAAATTCAAAAGAGGCGGAGGAAATGACGACGAGGTCAGCACAGCGTCGCTTGGCTCCTCCGCGGTGGCACCGACGTGAACCCGCTGCCGACTCACCCGCTCGCCCTTGAGCTTGTACGTCACATCGCCCCGCCACTGCCCTTCGAACGTCGCGACGACCTTGTCCTGCGGGACCTGCTTGATCTTGGTGTAGTGCCTCTTCTGCTTGCCGTCGCTGTCGCTGTCGCCATCCTCGGTCTGTTCCTGCTCCTCATCGTCGTGCCCGTCGTCGGGATCGTAGTCGTACTCGTAGATGACGCCTTCGAGTGCGTACTTGGCCTTCATGACCCAGCTCTGTTCCGAAAAAAAATTGCAGAGGGGCGCCAAAGGCGCGATATCACGTGAGCACGACTCTGCGCGCCAAGGGACTTGTGACTGAACACTGGTACTGCTACTGATGCCTCTCACCTCCTCCTTGTACTCGATGATCGTCCGGAGGCGCTTGCGCTTGCCCTTACTCTTGCCCGTGCCGCCAGCGCCGCGGTTGTTGTCGTTGTTGTCGTTGTCATCGTCGTCGTCGTCGTCAGGGCGGGAGCCGCCCCTGCAGGTGATGTATGTGTGGTCGGAAATGGCGACCCAGATGTTTCCGCGGAAGAAGCCGTTGATGCTCGCGGTCGGGTGTGTCAGCTGATACTCCTCACCAGGTGCGCCAGCGCCGCTGGCGGTGTCGGTGAGGCCGATAAAGAGGCCCTTGTTCTGGTCGCCGGGGTATACGCGCACACTGGCGCCGGTGAACTTGGCGCTGAGCTGGTCGACGCCGCGCACGTGCACGCCCGCTTCGGCGCACTCGCAGTAGAACGTCGAGATGGGCGGGTGGTGTGAGACCTGCTCTGTCAGGAACGCGATGCGCCGCTTCTGCGATGGCGCAATGATCGACGTGGCAAACAGCGTCGTCGACGACACGTTTGTTGCGCTGCCGTTCGCAGCCGGCTCCAAATTGGCACTAGTAGCGGCAGCGGCACTACCACCTGCACCGCTGCCGCCGACATTCCGTCCACTGAGGAATTTGCTGAGACCGCGCTTTGTCGGCTGGGACCTGGCGAGCGTGCTCTTCTCTTCCGCCTCTGCACTCGCCGCGGCCTCCTTGATGCTGCCAGGCCGGCTGCTGAGCGACGCCGCTTTGGATGCGCGCCCCCCTTTGCTCGCGAGCGGCAACGGCGACGGTGCGTCAACGCCTGGCTCCAGCGCCTGCACCGGCAGGATGTCGCCCGCGGCGGTCACCGCAGGCGTCTCAGCATTCCAGTGGCAGCGGAAGTGCTCGCCCTGTGTTTCGGATGACAAGGAGAATAACAGAGTTTGTTCGGTCAGTCAGCGCTGCCCGTCTACTGTTTTCCGGCATGGCACCTGTGTGCTGCACCGACGCACCAGGACCGAATTGTACGGCTTGCAAACTTTGCCCTTGACGAACTTGAGCTCCTTGGTGAGCGCAAAGCGGAGGACCATGAGCATGCGATCGAGCGGGTCGTCAAAGTCGGGGATCGATGCGATCATGTCGGCGCGATCAAGGTAGGTCCAGTATTCCAGGTTGGGCTGTTGGCAAAGGGAAAGGTGCAGAGTGTCAGGCGGTGAAGCTTGACAGCTATGCTGAGCAGCTGGAAACGAAGGTACGTACTACCGGTTCGAGCAGGGTGGCGGGGAGGGAGAATCGACTGCGAGCGCAGGCCAAGAAGATGTCAGAAACATGGGGAGCGCACACAAGGTCGCGAATCGAAGGTGCCTTCCATGGTACACAAGTACGAAGGTAGACGACGGTTACTCACATAGCCGCCAGGTCCTTGACGCCGACAACGCGCTTGAGCAGACCGATGAGCACCTTGAGTTTTCCGCTCTCCGAATGGCTTTCCTCTTCACCGCCCGCGCCTGCTGCTCCTTCTGCTGCCAAAGCTTCGCCGTCAGCCGCTTTGGCAACGGCAGCCTCGTGAGCTTCGAGCGAGTCGAGTGTCTGCAGCGGGGCAGCGATGTCCTCGTGCGTGGCGTCAGCGTCTGCACTGGTGGTCGCCGGTGCCGGCGCGGTGGAGCGGGTGGACATAATGACGTGAGGCCACTAGGCCGATGTGTCAAGCGGGCCAGTCGTCTTTTCCCGACGATTGTGTCGGGAGTGGTGGCGCGTGTGCAGCGTCGATGGGAGGCAGGACCTGCGTTTGTCAGCCGCCTGTACGCGCCCTGATGTTCTGTTCTGCCAGCAAAATGTCTACCGACAACGAACGCGGAAGGAGGTTTCCCTGCTGCTCGCTCGCGCGTTGTCGCTGGGTCGAAGAAAAGAAAGAAGCGAAGAGAAGCAGGCTATCCGCGCGTGTGTGCAGGCGAATA
Organism: Tilletiaria anomala UBC 951; assembly: GCF_000711695.1. Taxonomy (NCBI): domain Eukaryota; kingdom Fungi; phylum Basidiomycota; class Exobasidiomycetes; order Georgefischeriales; family Tilletiariaceae; genus Tilletiaria; species Tilletiaria anomala. The sequence continues at coordinate 34,542 of NW_013546894.1, read as the reverse complement.
AGGAGCTGACGAGAATGGTATGGTGGGCGTTCCGCAGACAAAAGCGTCGTTGGGAGCCTTACAGGGGACACTGAATTTTCTGTATCGGCGCAAAGGGGTGGGGGTATGTTGTTGCTGCTCCCTGTGCGACGTCAAGCAGCGTGTGTGCCGGGGGTCTATGGACGAGATGCGATGGCGACGTGGTGATGGTCTGACGACCACTAGATCTTTGTATGATGCGATGCTGCTGGTGTAACAGTCAGTCTGTGTGATATGAGGGAGAGAGAGAACGTGCGTTCGCCCCTAGAGAGATAGACAGAGGAGACGGAGACGGACACTTGAAACATACTGAGACTGCGGACTGGTGGCTCGAGCGCAGCGGCTTTGATTCAGGCTGGATTTGTGGGGTGGCGCCGCACGCGCGCGGGACATCGCCAGCCAGCCGCTGCCCCATTATGTAATCAGATCCACACCACAGACTTGCGTGGGAGCTGGGTGTATGTATGTATATATATGTATGTCCATATAGTTGCACCCCTTGTCGCAATCTCCATAGGCACACGCAAGCCAACACTCTGCTGTCCGTTTTCTTGCACCGCCTTGCTCCCTACCTACTTGCCGTCTTGAACGCGTCTGTGATGTCGAGAGTCGGTCGGACAAGAGTTGGTTAAATGTCTGATCCCCCTTTTGGGCCTTTCCTTAGTTTAACCCACCTTGCCTTGCCTGGGCTTGTTCGGCAATTGCCTTTCTCCGCCCAATCTTCAGGTTGGGGAAAAAGGGGTTACATTCGATGCGAGACGAATAGGCTTCTCGAGGGGACGCTCTATCGGCACTCCGCAAACTTGGCTACGGATGAGATTCGGCAGACTTATGGGAATTAGTGCTTCGTTGATGGGTCGTTAGTTTAGGGGCATAATGCCATTTTAGGGCATGTCGAGATTCGTCTCACAGCTTAGATGATGGAGGTCGTGGGTTCGAGTCCCACACGACCCCATTTTTTTTGCCCCTGCTCCCCATGCAAGTTACGCCCAGTATGAGATGAATGCTGTCAGTTAGTATCAGCATCCGTCTGCACCATTGGTCGAAAAGAATGCGAATCTGCCTCTCTTGACTGAGCTGACGATGGCTTTTGGAAAAGATTGGGTTACACTGTTCTGCCGTTGGGAGCGCAACGCGTGCAGTCAGTGGTCATCCATTATTGATCGTCCGCAAGCACCTGCACAACATCACTTTCGGCGAATCAAATACGAATGTGAGACCTCTCTTCAGAAGGTACAGCTGTACATGTACCGTAGATCCATCAAAGTATACATGAGTCATGCATCCTCTTCTTCCTGCTCCGCTTCAAGGCTTGCTCCCTTGAAGATACAGCGCCTGTGGCCCGGATGGACGCTGCTGATGCGCCCGTGTCGGGGGGTGCTTGGTCTGACGTGAGTGCAGAGCAACGCCTGCATCGCCAGCAAACCCGCCCGGCCCTGTCTCCTAACGACCACCCCCACACCCGCAGGAGCTCTCCGACGCATTGCTCGCTTCTGGCGTGCCGTTCACTACGCTTCCGCGCGGCGGGGCTGGCGGCGGCGCAGAGCAGGAAGCGACGTCGCCGGGTCTCTTGCTCGTGAGTACTCGCTCGCACTCTTCACACCAAACGCCGCGCCGCTCGCTCATACTTATACTGGCCACTCCCGACGAATGAGCTGCACAGAAACTCTATCTCCCATCGGCCTCCGCCTGGCGGCTATTCCCCGATGCTACGCCGCCCCCGCAAGCGACCGCATGCGACAGCGGCGTGCACAGCGCCACCGCCGCTGCGTACATCGGCGTCCTCCTGATCGACACGCAGCGCCTGCACGTCTACTACGCTGCGCTGCGTTTCGAGGAGCTCGCGCGCAGGCTGATCGTGACATACGCCAGGCACGCTGTGCGTGCGCTCGAGCAGGCAGCCCACGCCGCAGCTGCAGGCGTAGAGGGTGCTACTGCTGCTGGCACGGCGGCTCCGGCTGCTTGGCGGCATCGTCTCCTCGCCGCAAGGGCAGCGCGCGCACTTTACCGCCTCCATCACTACCCGCACCCCTGCTCCCGGCACTCATCCCCCCCGTCGTCGGCGTCATCGCCACCGTCGCCCATACGCCCAGGCGCTCGCCCGAGTACATCAACGCAAGCAGAGGCAGAGGCAGCCCTCCAATTGGAAAAAGGAGAAGAAGAAGAGGATCGCGCGCGACTGGCAGCACATGCGCGCATTGAGCTACTACGCACCCTCCTCGGGTACCGCTGCTCGCTACGCACCGGCGACACCGTCGAGGTCGAGCACCAACTCAGCGAGACAGACGCGGACATCTCCATCGGCCTGCATCCCGCTCCTCTTCTTACATCAGGCACAACTGCAAGAACACACACAAGCAGCACTGCCGACGGCGAAGCCGAAGCGGACCCAGACGCACGGCTGCTGCTCGCGGGCATCGCGTCAGTCCGCATCTCGCTGTCGTTCGACGCGCTCCTCTCGCGCGCGCACGCAGCAGACGTCCTCAGCCGCCACCTGCTCTTACCGCTCATCGCAACCGCGAGCGCTCTCGCTTCTGCTTCTACATCTGCGTCGGGTATACGTGCGGCTTTACAGGGGGCAAGCGGCAGCAGCGCCGACGAGCACCAGCGTCATCGCCATCTGCACGTACAGAGCATGCACGACGCGCTCGACACCACTGCGCGCGTATTGTGCGACACGTCGGCGTCCGGCTTGCTGCTGCATGTGCACCTGCAGCAGCAGAGGAGCTCGCAGGCCCCGCTCACTGTACCGCCAGTATCGCTCTGGCGCGCTGTTGCTCGCTGCTCGCAACCACCTGCTGCGGCTTCTGCTGGTGCGGATGCAGACACGAATGCGCTGCTTCGCGCGCAGCCGCCAAGCAGCGGACTCGTGTCCGCGTTCGAAGACGAGCACGAGCAGTACCAGCAACAGAGGCTCGCGGGAGAGGGAGAAAATTACAGCGCGCCAGCCGCGAACGACGCAGCAGCACCCACACGGAAATATCTAGGCCCTGCACGGCTCCCTGACGACAAGCCATCGTCGGGGGCGCCAGGAGCAGCAACGACGCCAGCCGTGCATGCAGAGACGCAGGTTCAACGGCCATTTTTATCGCTTTCACCGCCAGCACTACCCAAACAGGACGACGGAAGCGACACGGAGGATGAGGAAGACGACGACAAGTACAAGCCTACACTCAGCTCATCAGCGCACCATTCACTCGCGAGCGCAGGGACGCCCTATTCCTCGCAGCCCGCATCTACGTCAATGCCTCTTCCAGGCATAGCAGCAGCCAGCGCGCGCGTAACTGCAGCACCTGCGTCCGCGAGCCAGGCACCGAAACGACCGCTGGCTGCACCCGGCACCACAGCGGCAGAGGCACACAAGCGTGCCGAGCTGGACGCGTTGCGTGAGCGTGCGCGCGTGGCAAAGCGGCCGCGCGTTGCGCCCACCCCCGGTAGCCACGCCGGCGTCACGGACCGCCGCGTGCATTCTTGCAGCGACGACGACGAGGAGAATGGTGTTAATGTCGAAGACAATGGAGGAGCAGTAACGGCAGCGGCAGCGCATCCCCAGGCGGGCAGAGCCGAGAACCGCCTCCCGATACCGCCTCCCCCGCCTTCGTCCGCTACGCCGCCCAACAGCTCGGGCGTCACACCATCGACGGCGGACTCATCAGTCTCATCGTCTTCTTCGACGAAGAAAACGCTCACGAAGACTAGCGGCAGGGCGGCTCGGATGCGCTTTTGATGCGTCTCGCGCTCGTACCCCCGCTCCAGCCTACAGTTCCCCCCTTGCTGCTTCAGGCAATTTGGTCATTTGCACCCTTACTACGTTTGTGCTCGCTCACACCTCGCAACATATCTAACTATGCCACGTGTACCCCACGCACTAATAACGGTATCGCACTGCATTGCCTTTCATGACATGTCGGTCCAATGGCCACCTGCTGCCACCCGTATTGCATCGTACCGGATCGGATCGTGTAATTTGTTGCTTGAGCTACAACCCAAGTGCTTTCCGCTCGCTCACTCGCTCCCCTTTCCTCGCTACCTTGCCCGCCTCCTTGCTTCGGCAGATCTGCGCGCGCGCGCTCTCTCTCTCTCTCTGTGCCTGCCTTCCTTGTATGCATTTACGTCCCCAAGAAACAGCCACGATCTTGCGCTACGTTCTGCACTACGCTGCTCCTACCCCTTGCAAGCTGGGCGCGCTCACGTAGCCTTCTTGCGCTCGTCCATCGAGTAGCCTCCGGGACCCATGTTGACGAGTAGAAGCAACCCGCCGACGATGGAGAGCGTCTGGAAAAAGTCGTACCGCAAAAAGTCGCGCGAGGGATGCATTGCGTGGACCGACCAGAAGTTGTTGACGAAGAGCTACAGGGGAAGAAAGATGAGGGAGGAATACAGTCAGCCCAGCTGCCGCTAGAGGCTGAATACACGACTGCGGAACTCACATTGAAGATAGACAGCAGGAGAACGAGGAAGGAGGCGCTCCACCTCGCCTTGAAGCCGACAGCGACCATGATACACGCGCCAAGGCCGAGGATGGCGACAATGATGCGGAGGATGCTCCAATGACCATGGAGGATGAAGCCGATGAAGAGGAAGATAAGCAAGACTCTTCCAGCGAGCTGGAAGTAGATCTTGCGGTCCGTCTCGCTGATGGACGGCAGGCCAGCGAAGATGTTGCGCTTCTTGCTCAGCGAGTCGGACAGGACCATCAGCAGGCCGCCGATAACGGAGAGGTTGCGCAGGAAGAAGTTCAGGTCAAAAATCAGGCCGTAGCCGAAGCCCTGGACGACGACGACACCGAATAAGGCACCGATGCTGATCTCGGGGTATTTGCGCGCGATGACGCAGAACGACGCGGCAAGCATGACCTGCAAGAAAAATGCGTGAGTCCTGGGGTTGGCTTAGGCTGAAGCGACAGCATCCTCGGCGGCGCGACTCACGATGACGTTGGAAAGGAGGAAGAGATGTGAAATGCCCCAGGGAAAGTGCCTGTGCTTCTGCAGATAGAACTTCTGGTCGCTCCACTGGGTCATGATCCTCAGCGCATCCTCGAGGAAGGTGACGACGATGAGGAAGCGTCCAAGCGCGGGGAGGTAGGGCTTGATAGGGTGTGTGTACATGTCAATGTAGTCCTCCACCTTGGAGGTGATCGCACGCAGCTGCTCCAGCGGCGAATCTGGGTTGCTGCTGCCGCTGCCGCCTCGACCTACGCCACCCGACGACGGGCCACCGCCGCTGCCGAATGCTGACGGCCGCGAGCCGAGGCCCTGGCTTGCGTATGGAGATTGGGCATAGGACATGTTGTGCGCTGCTGAGCTGAACTGGACTCTGTTATATGTTGCCTTGTGTGCTCGCAGAGCGATGTCGAGGTGCGCTGGATTTTTTGCACGAGGCCGGGACGAATGAAGGAGACACGCGTACGACAGACACGTTCTCGCAGAGATGATGGACAGCTGTTGGTAGTGGTAATGGTGAGGGTAAGAAGGATGACGAGCAGACCTGGACGATGGAGACAAGCGCTCTTATTAAGAGTAGATTCCACAGGGGATCTAATGCGAAGAAGAAGATTAGCCAGGCACTGCAGCAGTGTGCAAACACGAGCGCGCGCGCGCGGCCGCACACCGCCCCACTATGATTCCCGCCGACACTGCCGTGGTGCCACCTAGCAACCCGGTGTGCTGCAGTGCCCCGCATTAGCAACATCTATTCCTCGGAGCCTCCGAGTTGTCAAATCCTAGTACAGATGACGACACAGGGGTTACTTGGGCAAAGCAAGTTGCGACCCAAGTAAGACACGGTGCAAGGATCAATGGAGCAATGGTGATAGAGTATGCAGGGAATGTATCACAAAATACAGGTGCGGGCAGACAATACATGCATGCGTGCGTGCATGCGCGCAGCCGATCTGCGTTGCTCTGCAAGTGCCATACCGTCGTGTGTGCATGCACAACATGTGACCTAGGCGGAGAGAGTAGCGAGAGTGTAAGAGAGAGAGCGTGTGTGTGTGGGTTGGGGACGAATGAATTTTGGGTAAAGGGGGGAGACAGGGAGAGTGGTTCTTGTTTGCGTGCCTAACAAACACCAGCCGAGGCGGCTGGGGCATGCGTGCTGTTGCTGCCGTTTTGCTAAAGGCGTGTGTTCGACTGCTCCTCCCCCTGCTGCGCTCGCCGCCGCGTGGACGAAAGGTACGCGAGCTCGGCCGCCGAGGAGGAGGACGAAGACGCAGCGCGTTGGCGCTGCTTCTGCTGCCGCTGCTTCGCCAGCGCGGGCCGAATCGTCTTTCGACCATCAGCCAGCATGTACGCAGCGTCGGTATCGTCGTCCATCCGCAGCTCGCGCCGACCAGGTGCAGATGACCAGCGCCGCTGCGAGATATCCGAGTCGCTCGAAGCGAGCGATGACGCATGGGCCTCGCGCGTTGTGAGCCGCGAACGAACATGCGCACGGACAACACGCACATCACTCGCCGCAGTGCGCCCAGCCAAAGCTGTCTTGCCAACGCAGTGCGCCTCGCATGAAGTCGCATCGAGCATCGAGTCGATCTCCTTCGCCAGGTCCGCAAGGTCCGGACCCACCGTCGCAGCAACACCAACATCCTCGCTGCGCAATGCGCGCGCAGTCGCCAGCTTGAGCTGTCGGCGCCTCGCAGCGCGCTGCTCCGCGGCCGGAGCATCCTTATCGTCGACTTTGTCAAACAGCGACGATGCTACTGCAGTAGCGCTTGTCGCCCTGCTCGACTTACTTGCTGCGCGCCGTTGGCGAGAAGCGCCGCTGCTGATGGCGCCGCGCTTCTCCTCCTCCGTTTGTTCAGTTGCAACCTCATCGAAATGGATTGCGGAGCCCTCGGAAGGCGAGCTCGGCATCGGAGCAACGATCGTGCTCCAGCTGTTTAGCGCCGTCGCTGCCGCCGCTCGCGCTTTGGCTGCCCTGACCGAGACGCTCGAGCCCTCCGAGATGGAAGTAACAGGAGAGAAGAGCGTCGTCGCCGTTGTTGAGCTGAGCGAGCGGTCCTTAAGCAGCTGGTCGGCGTTTCGGCGGCCCTTTGCATCTCCGTACAGGAGCGAGGCAGAAGAGGCCGACGACAAAGTTGCCGATGATGACGACCACGACGAGTCGGTAGGCTTGCGCTCGAGCGGCGCCTCCGCATCGCGACTGCGTGCTTGCCACTTGGCAATGTTTGCCTCCAGCTTGAGCCTCGCTTTGGGTGACTCCTGTTCAGCGGCATTCTCCACGGCCAGCAACTCCTGCTGCCGCTTGAGCTGCTCCAGCGAGGACAGCTGCAGGCCCGCGTCGTGCCGCAAAAGCGCGGGCTCGAACATCAGCGCGGGCTCTGGAACCGCGACCTGGTGCACCTCGACCTCGCACAGGTGGCCACCGTTTCCAGGCAGCGTCGGAAGCGGGCCATCATTCGTCCGGAACGCTGAGCCGATTCCTGCCATGCCGGGTGTACACTTGGAAATCGGAGTGTACAGTTGCCACGCAGGGCTATTGTGTTGTTGCTGCTGCCGTGATTCTTGCTCCCATGACCCTGCCAAAGTGCTGCTGAATTCTTCCGTAGTCGTGCTCTCGTCGCACTTGAAGCGCGGATCCTGCTTCGTCAGTCGACGTACGCTCGGCAACTGGCTGTCCCTGCGTCCGAGCGTGATGACGCGCGAATCTGATCGCACCAGGGATTCTGTGTCATCTGCTCCAGAGGGCGTCTGTTCTCTGCGATTCAGCCGAGTTGCTTTGAGAAGAGAGTTGGAGAGCGTCGATAGCATACCCGTGCTCTTTTTCCGTGATGGCACGGTGGCTTGTTCGGCGTGGGGCCCACCAAACGGATCAGTGAAGAGGATCGTTTCGCTCGCTTGGCCGTTTACGATGGGTGCGATGGATGACCATGCGGATGGTTGGTCTAGAGGGAACGCAGAGCGCCGCCGCGTAGCCGCATACACTGATTCGGAACGAGAGTGGCTGTGCTGCAGAGGCAGGCCGCCGGACAGGGAGCGCTTGTGCAGAAGTCGCTCCATGACGCTGGGCCTGCGCGTCGCGGGTGGCCAGATGCCGTGCATGTCACGATCAACGTCCTTTTCCCTCTCTTCCGCAGCTGTACTTGGACCGCGGCGGGTGACGGCAAAGCCTGACGTATCGCCGAGGTGCGGTGCAAGGCCGAGACCTAAGCCTTGGCCCTCCTCATCTTGACTGGGCACGGAGGACTTGCGTCTGGGCACAGGGTTGTCGAACAGCATCCAGCCTCTGCCTGAGAGCACCGGCATGGGCTCCAGGTGGCTGGCTGGCGCCGTATGTTTGCCCCGCCGCGAGTCGCTGAGCCCCGTCAATGCAGGCATCGGGCTGTTGATCGACTGGCCTCCCAGCAGGACCTTCTCGGCCTCCCGGAGCGAAAAGACCGAAGAGCCAGCGCCGGGCGACCAGTTACCGCGCTCGAGGCGCTTGCGCTTGTTGACGCGGTCCTTGGATGAGGACAGCCGGAACATCCACGCGAGCCCCCCGATGAGCGTCGCCGCGACGATGGCAGCGCCGACGGACACGATGAGGATGAACGGGACATTGTGACTTGTCCCACCACCGTTGCCGCCGGCTGCCAAGCCTGTTGTCGTAGGTGCAGACGAAGCTGCGCCGAGCAAAGGTAGTGGAGTCGAAAACGCCGCCAACGATGAATTCGCGCTTGGCATTGGTGCTGACGACACCAACGCGCTTGGCAGCGCCGTGGGCTCCATCGATACTTCTAGTTGTGGAGTAATCGAGGAAGTCGGCGGCGTCGCTGGTGCTGGGTTTGCTGTTGTTGGAGCCGCGCCTGGAACTTGCGGTGGATTTCCTGTTGCGGGTGTTGCCGCTTGGACAGCAGGAGTAGGTTGGGAGGGGGGAGCTGGAGAGGATGGCGCCTGTGCCTGTTGAGGGGATGGCTGAGGCTGAGCTTGCTGGGACTGAGCTTGCTGAGGCTGAGCTGGCGTTTCCGGCTGTTGTCGTCTCAATAATGGCGGTAATGCCGGATCGCTATGCTTCTCCATCATCGCTGACCGCCGCTCCAGGCTCTTGATCATCTTTCCTGTCCGCCAGTACTTCTCCGCGACCTTTCTCCGCAGCTGTATCCTCGCCCTCTTTTCCTTTGACGACCGCTCTGCTGCGGCCAAGAGCTCCCGTCGCGTGCGGATGAGCGACTCGATCGCCTCGTCAAAATCTGCATCACCTGTCCTATCTGTGTCCAGCTCGCCGACACTACCGCGCCGCGCAGGCGGAAGACGGACAGATCTGCTGCTGCCACCAGCACCCGGTCCATCCTGCCGCCAAGCGACATCATCTGCGCCGTTCTCGAGCATCTCCCTAGGGGTTCTGGACGATGACTCGTGTTTGTAGTATTGCCGCGTGTAGATGCTCTCCTCATGTGACTGTGGCGATGTTGCTGAGAGGTATGACGGTTGCTCCTCCTTCCCCTTTCCTTTTGCGCTTCTGCCGCTGCTGCTATCCCTCAGTGACGCTGTACTCAACGCTTCCGATGATGAAGCTGCAGATGCAGCCCGTCGCCGTCTAGGCGGGCGTACGTGAGGGGCTCGAGGCCGTAATGGCTCTTCAATGATGAATCGATCCTCAAGATCAACTCTTTCTTCTTGTCTCCGAGACTTGCTCGTTGACGCTATCTCTCTTTCTTGCTGGCGGTGGTGGTGTGGTCGCGAGTGCATGCCTGCTGGAGGGTATTCTCGTGATGGACCTGCATCGTGACGCAACGGCCGGTCATGCCAGCTGGCCGAATCTCCCTGCATGCCTCATTCAGTGCCAAGTCTTGCTCCTGCCAAGAATGTGACCTGCTGTAAGAATAACTGCCTGGTTGTATTGTCGAGGAAGGCTGTTAGAAGTATGGGAGGGAATAGTGGAGTGAGGGGGGGGGGGTTATGGCCAGGGAGTGGTTGTTCTGAAACGAGATGAAAAGAATGCAAGAGTAGCAATTGCGTAAACAAGTCCCAGCCTGAAGGATTGCCTTATAATGAAGCTGCGTGCTTCCAGGCGTCGCCGTTCCAGTCGTGCGTCCTTCGAGGGGGGAGGGGAGTAGGAAATTGGCTCCAGGCCTATAGACACGGAAGGGAGGGGCACAGGTTAGTCAAACTTCGAACATCTCCCTTGGAAGCAGCTTGGCGAGGCAGAGTCCCCGTCAAGTGAGAGCCGTCTCACCTAACAAGACTAGCAAGACTGCCAGAGCTTGAAGTCCGGTTTGAGAAGGATAGGGAAAGGAAGAGGAATGAGTTAGAAGGGCTACAGGAAGCAAAAGTTGAAGACGGAGTGAAAAGATGAGATGGTGAGCCATCGATGGGACGACGACGATGGTGGTGGTGGCGTTCGCCTCGCAGCCGGGAGGGATTCCCAGAGGACCAGTGTATTGGGACATCTCTGCGCCCTCGATCTGATTTTCGGAGGCAGAGACATTGAGTCGACACGCGATCATACAGCCAGCTGCGGGTCAACGTGCACGCGGAAGCTTGCCGCTTGAACGCCCTGCACTACACTTGGACAGACGCACGAACCATTCTGGCCCTGTGCATATCCAAGCTTCGAATCGCCGGTCACGTCGCCCATTCATTCAACCAAAAAGAACCAAATTCAGCAGTGCTGCAGCAGAACGCGGCTCGCACAAGCTTGCAGGCCAGTGCTTGGGGCTTGGACCCCTTACTCATGACTAGAGCATTCCCGTATTCAACTCCGGATCTGCAGGCACTACATACAGTGATGCCTGCAGATTTATTTGGTGGGTTCCATGCACCGGAACTGCAGTCTCCGTCACCATGTAGTAGTGCACTGGCCATGGGAAGGGGGGGCTGTTGACTGCCCAGTCGCCGCTACATCATGACGAAGACAACGCCGTGCGGCAGGACGCTGAGGTGGGCTCTGCGTCGGTGACGATTGGTCGCTTTGTCCGCTTCGGCAAGGTGGCTCTGGGACCTGTTCCGGGAGCTGGAGGTGCATCTGTGTCATGCACGATGCAGACTGCTGCTGAGCGCCAACGGCTGGATGTGAACGGGGAGCAAGATGGGAAAGAGATGGCAAAGTTGGCTGTTCCATCTACGTTGCACGTGGATGGAGTCATCAGTCGGGAGAGGCGATGGCGAACTGAAAAGTGTTGATCTCAACGGACGTCATGCGACACGCACATACACACTCTCCCTGCAAAAATAACAGAAAACCGTTCTCTGCAGCAGCGGTCAGTCCCACAGCCCACTCCGCACTCCAGGTGTTCGTGCTACACCGGCAAAGTAGGGTTGCAACAACGCTTGTTCGCCTTTGGCACTGTCCACTTTCGAGACTTGGTTGGGCGGGCATTCCCCCTCCGCCCTCTGGTCTTCGCTTCCATTCACTTCGGATGCAAACCAGCCACAAGCCGTCATTTGTCCCTACTCAACACCCGTAACTCGTTCACCCATGGGGTTTGCACCTCCTCGCAATTCGCCGAGTGGCGAGCTGAGTTCGCTACTTGGCTGACGCGGACTGGTAGTGTGACTACCGATCACCCGAGCGAGGGGGAGCGCGTCGGTGATGATGAATAGACGCGATCGAGCATGACCGTCTCGTCTCCGGCAAGCACGAATCGTGCAGCTCTCGGCCCTTCGCCTCGGTAAATTTTGCGGACGAGTTTTTTCACGGAACACGAGGCGGCAGAAAATGAATGGGAAATCCGAGCTCGAGCCAGTCTTGAGCGCGTTCTCTTCGATGTCTGCACCCACTACCGTATGCATGAGGGGGCACACTACCACGCACCACATGCGCAGGCTATGTCTAATAAGCACGCCCTATTCCAGCTCTCCTACATGCTCGGAGAGCATGTCTAGCATGAACAAACCAGACTAGGTCGCGTTTGACTGTGCATCGCTCTTGCGCGGCAGACATGAGATGTGGAGGGTCACACGAGGAGCATTACAGAAGACCCAGTGCGCATGTACTACAGATGCCTTTGGGGGCCTTGGAAGGACCTCGAGGGGATAATAGGATGTGCTTTGACTGCGATCTTGCAAATCATAAGCTAGAGTCTAACATGGAGTCAAGACCGTGACCGCGTATATATATATATCTATCGCTGTGTGTGAGGGACAGAATTGTCAAAAGCGCTTTGCCCTTGGAACCAAGAGGACACTGCTGCAGTGTTGCACACCGCACAAAGTCCACAACAGCGCTTTGCGACCGCAGCTACCTATACCATTACCACACATCACACCATGGTCAGAAGTAGTCGGAAACGCCCGAGAGATAGATGGATAGCACATCGCGAGGCTCAACAGTTGCACATGGGCTCGACGCTCATCGCAGGACTGTGACATTGCCAGCTTCTGACCAGCGTCATGTCGGGCCCCAGTGCGCCGGATCAACGCAAGCTCGCGAGCGGCGGCGCTTCTGCAAATGCATCGCGACGTACTCCGTCGTCGCAAGAAGCCTCCCACACAAGCAGTGTCGCCGCAGCATCGACATTTGCGCATGCCGAAGCATCGGGCGCTACTTTACCGCGCGACGAACGTACAGCACAAGTAGCAAGCTTGTCAACTGGTCGGACGACTGCGTCCGACGCTGCCATTCGCGAAGCAACAGGAGTAAGTGAAGCCATTGGCGACGAAGTGGCGGCCGGCACCGGCACATCCGAGAGCAGTCATGCCACTCGCGTACCCTCGGCAAGTACCACCACGCCTGTTCCTTCAGATGGCCCGGCCATGAACAGCAGTAACAGCACGACGGGAGCGACGACACACACCTGCCCGCCATCCGCAAAGTCGCGCTCGGCTGGTTCGTCACCCTTGCCTCGCACAACGCAACCGCTGCCGAGCAAGCCTGTCGTGCTCGAGTCGGCATTCGACATGCTCGATGCGCAGGTGCAGCAGATCAATAACACCCACGCACACGCACACGGACTTGGGCATGCCCACGCGGGTCCGTCCAACTCCTACAACACCTTAGCGAGCTCTCCCGGCGTCCGACACACGAGCCTACCGAACGGAACGTTGAATGGCGCTGCGCCTGCTGATCCGAGTGGGCACGGGAACGGTCACGGGCTCGAATACACGCATAGTGCAGGTGCAGCGAGCTCGAGTTCGAGCGCCATCGCAGTTGCTGGGGCTGGACCCGGGGGAGCTGCTGCTTCTGCAGGACCCGGAGGCGCTGCGGCCGGGGCAAGCAACTACGCCAACAGCAGCAGGACGCGTGTCAGCACTTCGCACTCGCCTTTCCTCAACTCTTACCAATGGCAGCAAGCGCAGGCGACGCCGCTATACGGCACGGGGCCGCCGCACAAGATCCCTTCTGTAGGGACGATTCCGTACGACAGGCATTGCATGGAGCTCACTGGCTGTGTCATCACCTTCCTCGGTCCCATCCTGCCTACCGAAGAGGAGTATCGCGTCAAAGAGGCCACCCGGCGGCAGCTTGAACGCCTGGCCGGTAGGGTCAGCCCCGGCGCGAAGCTGCTGGCTTTTGGAAGCATGGCGAACGGGTTTGCGTTAAGGAATTCAGGTAGGTACCCGCGCGTCGCTGCGCCATGCGAGTCGCGTTCGCGCCTCGTTACAAAGGCTGTTGGCTGATCCCGACGTCCCTCTCTGTCCTACCACTTGCTTCTTCGCGCGTTGCAGACATGGACCTGTGTTACTTGACGGGGAGTACGCCTGATCCTCAGCCGAGCGCATCAGAGCTGGTCGAGATCTTGGCGCAATTGATCCGAGAAGGTTGGTCTGCGCTCTCCTAATTGCTGGTCTCGCGCGCCGCGCTCACTGAGGGCCATTTCGTTCTCCATAGAAACCGATTTCAACGTGATGCCGCTCCCCAAAGCCAGAATCCCGATCATCAAGATTAGCCGATGTGAGTCGAATGCGGCTGGACCAGTGCGCAAAGCTCTCGAATAAGATCACCGATGCGACCTGTCTGCCCTTGCACTTCGCAACAGCTCCCACTCCGGATCTCCCGTACGAGATCGCGTGCGACATTGGATTTGAGAACAGGCTCGCATTGGAAAACACGAGGCTGTTGCTCAGTTACGCAATGGTCGACCCGCCTCGATTACGAACAATGGTGCTATTCTGTGAGGAGCAAACGCTGTTGTGCTTTTTTTTGTCACCCGAGTGGGACTTGGAGAATTCAACACAGCTAACGAATCGTGCACCCGGCACCCAGTGAAAGTTTGGACAAAGAGAAGAAAGCTCAACTCGCCATATACAGGGACGCTATCGTCTTATGGGTACACGCTCCTGGCTCTTTACTATCTCACCCATGTCAAAAGTAAGGCAGTCCGTCCGCTCCATTTTCCATCGACGCTGCTCCGGCATTTTAGCTGACGTTGTGGATGCGTGCACGACAGAACCGCCTGTGTTGCCCAATCTGCAACGAATATGGCCCAACCGGCCGCTTTCGCCAAACGAGGTGGAGATGAACGGCCACGACATTTACTTTTACGATGACATTGCCACGCTCCGCAACGAATGGACCTCACAGAACACGGAGAACGTCGGCGAGCTGTTGATCGATTTTTTCCGCTACTTTGCCAAAGAGTTCAGCTATTCCCGCGATGTCATCAGCTTGCGCACCGAGAACGGGACGTTTCCCAAAGACGGCATCAACTGGACTGGAGAGGTTCGTGGCCCGCATGCTTCCTGAGCCTACTTGGACGCTGATGCAAGGGAGCATGCTGACTTCTTGCCACTGCAGCTCTGCATTGAAGATCCCTTCCAAGTCGGTTACAACGTTTCACGACCGGTCACAAAAGACGGCCTCTACACAGTAAGCTCTCATCTTAGCCGAGCCTGCTTGTCATTGAGGATCGCGGCTGATGCCTCTCTAACCCCTGTGTAGATCCGCGGCGAGTTCATTCGTGCCAGCAAAATCCTTTCCAACCGAAACCAGCGTGCGTCGACGTTGATCGCCGAGCTCTGCAAAGAACGAGAGGACGGGCTTGCGCGCGCGCCGGAGAATCCACGCCACCCGCATCGCTATCCTGGTGGCTACAGCACCTTTGACTCACCTGTACGGCGCCACTATGCAAACGCAAGTGGGGTGGGAGGATCTTTCGCGTTCGAGGCGATGGCCCGAGGGCTAGGCAGGGGTCAGCAAAATCCATTGGCTTTATTGCCTACCGCAGCAATGCTGGCACCGCTGTCTCACAATGGCGGGCTAACGGGCAAGCCTGCTCGCGGGCCGCGGCGGCGAGGGCAGCAGAACAACATGTCAAGCGCAAAGAGCGATGACGGGATGCAGCATTCAGGTTCCAATACGCTCGTTGTGCCTTACAACAATGGTGGCGCTGGCGGAGGCGTATCACCTGGAGGATACGTCCTGGACCAGGCGATCGACCTGAGCGAAGAAGTGTCGGTAGATTCAGCCACACGCTCTGCGCGTTCCTTTTCGGACACGCTTGCTCGCTCCAAATCATTACCGCGGCAATCGATCCTGACGGTGGCGAATGGCATCCCGCGCCATTCCCAGCCGCCATCCCCGATGACGCGCCCACAGATGCCGACAGCAGCGCCGGGCGTCTCGCCGCCCATGACGGAGATCCTAGCGGCCATAGAGGACATGTCGGTCCAGCAGGGCGAAACACCCGGTCGACATTCTTCCATCAGCGACACCGGTGCGTTGCTACAAGACAGCCCGTACGCGGATGTCAGCACCCGCTCCTCGCCCTATCAGTACCAGACACATTCCCCTTGGACATTCTTGCAGCCTTCCATCGCACCCTATGTTCCTTACACCGGCGGCGGTGCCGCATCTGCATCTGCACGTCCTTCGGCTATGGCCGCTTCTGGCTCATCTTCACAGCAGGGTGTGGGAGGATGGGGCTCACAAGGAACAACGCCATATCTAGTCCAAGAGCCCGAGAGACTCAGCAGCAGCAGCAGCAGCCAGAACAGCAGTCGGAGGCCAAGCCATGGGGACAACGTGGCCTATGCAGATGGGCATTCCCTACCAGTGGGCGAGGGCGAAGGCGCGCCGGTAAAGATATTGCATTCTCCCCTTGCGCTCCACTCGGAGGTAATTGCAGGAAAGACACTGTAGCATAGCGGAAGCAGCGATCGCTAGATCTATCTGAATGCACATCCATCGGCATCCGTGCCTAAGAAGACCGTCGCCGTGTGTATCGTGTATTTCGAGTTAATATCCTCCTTTCGAATAAGAGCTCCGAGCCTTAGTTAATGTTCTGTCTTCGGAGTGCGGTGGTGGCGACGGCGAGAATGATAAATCACGCACCACAAACCAACACCTGAAAGCAAACTCACGAAGGGTTCACTCGCTCTCCTGTAGTGGTCGTGCAGAGAGCATGGATCCGCGCGCTACGAGCGCCCAACACTCCTGCTATTGCTGGTCCTTATACGCTTTGGGGACTGCGCTGTGCTTGTTTGTTTGAGCCTGAACTTGCATCTTCGTCGCCACGCAGCGGGAGCGAGTAGTCGCAGTGCCACAGGGTCCAGTCCCAGGCTATCTCAGCAGCATGTTTCCGTCATCACTACGGTATGCGCCATTATAGCCGTGTTCTCCTGACATAGGCGGCAACTGCCGCTGAAGACTAGCGCTGGTCCATCGAGGGGAAGTGCCACCTTCATCCGCGCCGCTCTCACCCTCGTCAGGGACGTCGGACGCGGCGGCGTGGATGTCGCGCCTCGTCGCGCTGGGGCCGGAATCTGGAAGGAGCTGTACTTCCGTGACAGGTAGCCCATCGTTCCCTACCGCGTAGCCTTTTGCTCGTAGTTGGCGCTTCTGCACGGCTGCATTATCGAGAGCGTAGTTCTCATTTGCGCTGACAGCGGCTGCGATTCGTGCGGCTCAGTGGTTGCGGAGCTTATACCGAGGCGGTGGAGGGGCGGTAGAGCTTCGAATGCAGCTAGTCGCTTGTTTTCATCGGTGTGCTCTCCCTCGGTGGAGACTTTACCAGTCACGCATCTGTCGCCCCCGCTGCTGGTGCAACGGTACCAGTTTGCCTTTCCTGCCGTGCTGCGTTGGTTTTGCGGAAGGCGGAAGTAGCTGTTTGTAATCGGCTATCATGGCGTACGCATCACTAGGCCGATCCGTGACCAGCTCTTTCCGCAGGTATTTTGTCCAGCGCGCACCGATGATGCGAGGAAGCACGGCGCGTAGAGGGAACCCACGCGCAGGCGTGATTGATTGGTCGTTGTGTTCGTAGGGGAAGAATCAGCCGTGAGTGGGGTGCATGGCTGCGCTTGGGGGGGGGGAAGGAGGAGGCATGGTGCAGCCTTTTCACTTGCGGTGGCTGCTATGACGAGGCGGGATTGCCGCATAAGTGAGCTCAAAGAACACAAAGTGGACATGCAGGCTCCGCTACCACTCCGCTGCGCCCTGGTGCACAGAGTCCTTCGAGGGAGGGAGGGAGTTCACGCGGCTGTTTTCCATCGTACGGATTTGGAAGACCGAGCGAATACAGCAGGACCTGACGGACGGATGCATCGTCCCAGACGATCGATGCGATCACGTCGTCGTCCCACTCGATACCTCCCCTCTTTTGCTTCTCGTTGAATACGACACGAGGAGTTGGCGGCGCACTTGAGCGTCGCTATGAAGCGCACTCGCTTGTATTACCGCTTCCGCTCGTTCTTCCGCTTCATTCGCACAGGCAGAAACGCAAGGCGCGGTTGAGGATGTGGCTTGACGCTGCCATTAAGTTGATGTCGTTGCAACCCTGCAATGACAGAATGGAACACAGTGATCTCCAGTGACCAGATGTCGATGGATGACTCTCGCGGTGCTCATAGCGGGTCATGATTGCGATGGTAGACTTGATCGAGGGATGCCACGGTGTCGCGAGTGACGTTGGCTAGGTCTGGTTCCTCATCGAGGGGCTGTCCAAGCATGGGATTGGAATGATGTCAACCTTTGCGGTCAAAAATGTCTCGATGAGACTATGTACGCACCTGCGATTGGTGACCGTGGAAGCCGTGCTGCTTAGCGTCCTCGACCTCGATGCGCTCGAAGGGGCTGCTAGCCCAGCGTCGGGTTTGTTGGCAGTCACTGGGGACGGTGTTCGGCCGTCTTTCGTGTTCATCGCTTCTGTGCCTGTTTATGACGACACGGCTTCGATGCAACAGAAGCAGCAAGTAATATGTCGACACTGCGGCCATCGAACACACCGTCACATTGCCAGCTTGTGTCCTCTAGGGATTCCCACCTCCACCATGGGCTATGCTATATACAGTACGCAACACATACTCCAACCACCTTCAAAGTTATGACGCACATCTGCCATATCAAGAACGTCTCGGCCGGGAGCCGCGGTATGTATCACTCGGCCGAGAGGCCACGCGATGTGAGTCTGTCGGCCGGGTTCAGATTGCAGCACGCCCCCGCACTAGGCCTGCCCCCAGACTCAACTTTGCCCGAGGGCCAAGCAAACGTGGAGTTAAGTCAGAACTTGAGTCTCGGGTTACCCTCAATATACAGACAGACATGGCAGCGAACTCCAAGCTTTTACCGTACAAGTAGGTCGGCTGTGACGGCCGCATCTCAAGTATGCTTACGAGCAGCCAGTCCGTCTCTCTACAAGGCATTCCTACCAGTTGCATGGCGCGAGCACCGTGGGGCCGTCACCGTCGAGCGGAGAGGTCGAGGGGTGCGATTATAAAAGAGCAATCTGAACTTCGCGCCTTGCCTTCTTGGTTCTTCACACTCCTCCCAGCTGGCTGCCGTCCTCTACTTGCCACGTCCAGAATCTCAAAGATAGACGGGTTCGCTTTGTAGCAGACAATTAAGAAAGGTTGCACGCATCATGGTCACCCGCATCAGCGACAGCGAATGGCACGGGGAGGACATCCCCTACGTCAAGCAGGGTAACCTTACCTCCCTCCTCTTCTCCTCTCCCTTTAGTCATCTGCCCAACACAGACCCAGACAGGTTCCCCGACTGGACCTTCGACGGGCATGAAATCCCTCCGCATTGCCTTTTTCTCGTGCATGATGGGACACATGCAAGCGTGACGCACGAGCGTGCCTATCATGATATACTCCGTGTCGCTCGCAGCTTCCACGAGCTCATCGGCAAGCAGCCGGCACCCTTTCCTGCAACCCACCGAGGAACGAAAAGAACCGCCGTGTGGTCTCCAGAGACGACGGTGCTGCTGCACATTCCAAACTGTCTGGCCTTCCCCATTCTCCTCCTCGGCGCAACGGCAGCAAAATGCACCGTGTCGCCCATCTCAACGCATCTCCAAGTACCAGAAATCGCCTACCTCCTCGCATACGCTCGACCGCATGTTATCATCACGACAAAAGGTGCAAGCGAGGGCGAAGGTAGGATTCGCGCTGCCCTGCAGAGCATCATCGACCGTCCAGAGCCCGTGGGCGAAGTTACAGCAGAAGAAGGGCAACGGTGGGCGATCGAGTTGGCTCACACGTGGGATCGCTCCGCAAAGCAGAGCACGCTTCAGCGCGGCGAGACGCTGCCATTCGCTCAGCAGCGCGTATGGCTCGTCGACCTCGCTCGCACGGTTGACTACTATGGCACCAACACCAACGCCGCCGGCATACCCGCCGCAACGCTCGACAAGCGCGACTGGACTAACCTCCTCCGCCCGATCGGGCCAACGCACAGGCTGCCGTTCCAGATCGAGGTCATGCAGCAGGATGAGCTCGAAGCGCGCGCCGCGGTCCTGCTCTGGAGTAGCGGCACGACGGGCAAGAGCAAGGGCGTCCTGCTTAGCCATCAAGCTCTCATGGCCGAAGTGTACAGCCAGTGGAGCGCAAAGCTTTCGACCGGAGTCTACAGAGGTGCCTACGGAGGTGGTGAGCGCTGGGTCGCCCTCGCGCCTTGGTGCCACATTTATGGGTGAGCGCTTGTTTCTGCGCGTGCTCCTGTATGCATGAATGGGCAATACGTGAAGGATCTTTGAGCTGACGCTTGGCCTCACACTTTTAGGCTTGCTACATTCCTTCTCTCAGCCATCGCAACCGGCGCAACTATCATCCTACCCCCTACGCCAGAGTTCCACCTCGAAACATATTGTCGCCTGCTCGAAAAGTATCGCGTTACGTTCGCTCACATCGCGCCTGGTGTCGTAGTCGCGTTGAGGAATTCTCCACTACTGGACCAGGACTCCAGCAAAAATGGACGCGCCATCGATTTTTCGAGCGTCAAGGGCTTTGGAACGGGCGGTGCACCCATCCCGTCGAGAATTTGCCTAGATGTGTGCGAGCGCTCGGGTGGAAAATATGTCCACATGGGCTACGGTAGCACCGAGACTGGTGGGGCAGCGTACACTGTGTGCCCGTCCATCCCCGCCGAGCAGCAAACCGGCTCCAGCCCCGGTTCTTCACGCCACGCTGCGCTCGCATCGATGTTCAATTGGGGCTCGACGGGTGTGCCGCTGGCCAACAAGATGATACGCATCTGCCCCGCGGAAGGCGCGACATCGGACTCGGTGCAAGCGCGCTATGAAGAGTACCGGCTCGCAGCGGACAAGGTGCGGGAGGCGGGCGGGAGGGCCCCCAGCAGCTATTGCGCACCCGGCGAGATCCAGATTAAGGGCCCTGTCTTGTTGCTCGGCTACCTCAGTGGCGTGTCCTCCTCCATCGGATCGGCCATCGATGCAAAGCTGACGCGCGGGGCGTTCACCGCGGACGGGTGGTACAAGACGGGCGATGAGGGCGTATTTGACGCGCACGGCAACCTGTGGATCACGGGCCGGATCAAGGAGCTGATAAAGACCAAGGGCGGCTTCCAGTGCTCACCGCCGGAGGTCGAGGCATGCTTTGCACAGCACCCAGCCGTCGCGGACGTCGCGTGTGTCGGCATCTACGATCCGCAGGACGCCGCCGAATTCCCGTTGCTGTACGTCGTCCCCAAAGATGTATCGCTGCTTCCGCAAGAAGGAGCTGCTGCAGAGGACGCTGAGGCGGAGGCAAAGCGGGTCGAGCTTGTGCGCGACCTTGCGCACTTCTGCGTCGACCGATTGACATTCTACAAGTGGCCCAAAGCTTACTCGTTTATTCCGGTCATCATTAAGAACCCCGGCGGGAAAATCCTGCGCAAGGACCTGCAGGCGCTTCAGACGAAGCGATACGTCGCGCCCAGGCACCGCCAACGGACATCCACCTCGTCATTAGGCACGAGCGCGAAGCTATGAACGGAAACAGGATGAGGCACAAGCAGGCTGCTGTATGTACCTCCGTGTACGCGTGAGGGGTTCTGGCGCCTTGTTTGCGGTCACTCTCCAATTCTGATAACACATAAATCCGACATTATTCGTCTGTCTCTGTCCGTCTGGTGTGTATGGCTTTAAGCGACTGCGTATGAGTAAAGCGGTGAAAGGTCAAATGCTCTCTTCGGTGTGTCATCGAAGTGGTCCTCTCTCGGCTCTCGCAATGCCGCGCGTCGTGACCTTAACGCGTTTCCTGAGCAACACAAACCCGAGCGATGCCGCTTTGATACTTCTACTTGGTGTGCCATGCACACATTCGAGCTCTGGGACTGCGCACGCCATCCGAACCCCGTAAAAGCGGCAAGTGTGCCACAAAGGCTGGCCGTCGTCTCCGATGAGGAAGATGCGGTCCATGTCGCCGGAGAGTGCCGAGCATTGGCTCAAGGGGTTCATCGCGCAGGATCAGTCCAAGGTGCTGCACAGGCTACGTCAGATCCAGCTCAACAAGGCAGCCAGCACGACAGCCGCAACACCGGAAGGCACCGGCAACTCGTCGTCTAGCACCTCTGTTCCAACTTTGGACAAGGGAAAGCGCGTTGCAGCGCAGCTTTCTTGGTCTGGCACGAGACTTGCGTGGTGCAGAGGATGCACGACCATTCGCACCTTTACATTCGAAGACCCCGTCGTCGCTGCAACCTGGGCATGGTTCCCAGGTCGCGCGACTTCGCAAGGAGCTCCTTCCCTCAACGCGTCTGACACCAAGGGCAAAGCCAAAGCCAAAGATCCGACATCGGAACTCTCGCGAGCCCTCTGCGTCCTTTTCAGACACAAGGTGCACATCCTTTTCATCAATTCTGGCGACGACTATGACGTGCCGCTCGCGTTCAGTGCAACAGGTCTGTGGGCCGCGAAGCAGGGTATCTACATTCAAAGGCAGCTGGAAACGGAAGACTACAAACTCCAGAGCGTCGAAGGCGCAGCAGCAGCCGAAGCAGCTGGGCAGGACATTCTCCCCACTGTCTTTCACCTTAATCATGCCTTGCAAGACGTCGGGGGTGTCTACCGAGCAGAAAAGATCACCTGGACCACCTCAGGCATCGCAGCGCTGCATGGCCCTGCGCGACCTTTTGCAGATCTCAGCGAGAGGATCCTCTACGTGGGTGGCGCGGAAGGCGTAGATGAGCCTCCGCTGCTGGCCACCAGATGCTGTGATGACGGCGCCGTGCGCATCTACTCCTATACACTGGACGATTCGGAACCACAGCGAGTGGCGCCCACACTTTCCCTCACTGGGAAGCAAACTATCTCGACAGCTCCAGCTCATGGCCTGTCAGAAATGGGCGGGGGAGCCCAGCCCCAACCGGCATTCGCCAGCAAGGACGAATCACAAGACTATCCAGGCGACGTCAGTGATTCGCAGCATGTAGCAGAGACTTCACTGGATGCCTCGACCCACTGGGCACGGAAGCCGCCTCGCAAGAGCGCCAGACTGGAACACGACCGCAAGGTCAAGTACTACGGTGCACTCTCAGGAGAAGACGCTCTGGATCGCAGTAGGCGGGTCAATTGGCTTCAAGGCAGCGAGCTGCGCATCACTAGTGCGCACGAAAGTGCAGGTGCCACGGACAGGTCCGGTGTGATCAACATGATGCAAGCAGAGGATCTTGCGCAACTAGCGGATGGCATGGCGCGACAGTCGCAAGGCGATACGATCATAGAGGATAGTACTCGCGGCGCTTTCACAGGACGACCCAGCCTCGGACCTAGACAGCCGTCGGGACGTCGTTCTTCACGGCCCATAGTGCCTCTTGCTGCACGCGGCGGTCGACAGTCTTCAGGTGCTTCGAGGCAGCCAAGCGTTGTACTTGGCGACCCGAATTTGTCACTCAACGTCAACCTCGATCCGCCACGATCTGCTACCGTAGCCCCATTGAAGCCTTCCTCGGATGCGCTCGACGCCGCTCGTGCGCACAGTGTGCCAGATGGCATGCACGATATGGCTAGCAGCTATGCTAACGTCGCTTTGCTCGAGCAAGTCGCGTGGGACAAGGACAATGGGTGAGAGCATCTGAAGGGCCCGCATAAAATCTGGCGAATGGTCTTTTGATACATACTGGACGCCGCAGAACATCGATCTCTGTGCGTCTGCACCAAAAAAATGCATGCCATTTTCTCACCTTGAGTTCGAGCAACCGGCAAGTGTGTAAAAAAGTCGAACTAGCCCAGGCAGCTGATGGCACCAAGGGATGGAGCTTGGCGCCTGCCAGGCCGTCCTGTGCATCACCGCATAATACGTCTCAGGAGCTGGATTGCCCTCTTACAGCCATATCTTTCGCGGCTATCGATGCTGTCATGGATAGTTCGGCCTTTCGCGGTCGGTTGCGGACGGTTCGCGAGCAACTGCGATCCGAAATCGACCATTGTGGCGACTCACTTGACTGGGCCGCATTCTGCAAAATTCTCACGAATCGAACGCTGCAGCAAACATCAAATCAGGAAGCTCTGGCGCGAGCCTTAAGCACGGCTGTCTTAAGCAGCCGTGCGGTCCTTCCTCCGCTCAGCGAATCACCTCCGATCGTTGCCGATTCCATGCAACGCAGCGAGATAGACACGCAAACCCTGAGGGTGATACTCACCTCCCTTCACGTCCTTGGGCAAGAGATGCGTTTGGACACGATTCTTCAGGCAACGCTCCTTCGATGCCTCGCCAGACTGCTCGAGCAGCTTGGCCGCGTGGTCCAGAATGCACCCCTCGTCGTGTACTGGGCTCCACTTACCAAGGAGAACAATAGTGCAGGTGAGTGCTGCGCTTCAAAGACATTGGAAATAACAATCTGAGACCGTGTGGCTTTGCTCTTCAAGTTTCGCCATGCAATTACGACCGTCTTGACTATTTGGACTTTGTACGTGCAGCTTGCGCGGCAGGAACAAGCGGCACCGACCTTTTCTTCGATTGGTGCTCGTCACTTGAACTTACGGGCGAAGCAATCGAAAAGATGCGATCTATCTGCTGGAGATGTGACCTTGCTGGGCGTGCGCTGCAGCACCTGGCTAGAGGACAACCCGCATGCGATGCCAGCTGGTTGGAACAGCTCTTCGTGCATCTGGGTCCGGATATCTTCCAGAGGCTCCCAGTTGCTCTGGCCAGGCCACTGAAGGACATTATGCGCTACAAAAATCAAAATTCGGGCGATCTGTCTGTACTCTCTGGTTTGAAGGGCGATTGCCCGCTCAGCTTTCACAAACCACGACCGATTTGGACCTCAAATCATACCCAGATCGACCTTCGATTCACCGAAAGCGACCTGAGATCGTTGCCGCAGAGTGAGAGCGTGCACCTGCCTTTGGTCTGTGCTCAGCTGTTTCCCAGTGATCTTCGCCTGCAAGAAGTAGCACGAATGCTTGACACGTCCAGGGCGCAATCCGTTCGCCTTGGCAAGCGCGATGGAATGTGAGTAACTCGCTAGCCACGCGATTGTCACACAGACTCAGCCGTAAATACTTGCAGTGAGGAGACGAAGGCTTCAGAGATGCTCAAGGTAAGGGGCGCGGTCAATCGGATCAAGGCGACAAGTGTGGGTCGGGGGATGTTCTTAATGCGCAGCAGACCCTTCTCGCCGACAACAGTCTGGAACATCCCCGGCCTGGTCGTCGAACTGCGAACAGCGGCTGGTGAGAAGCTGACTCCGAATGCTGCTGTACGAGAAGGTGCCGAGATGGAATGGCCAGACTTCCATAATGGCGTCGCCTCTGCGCTGGAGATGATCCATGACGGCCACACGTTAGACTCTCACTGGCTCTTTCATGGTCAAGGGCCTTCGCCCAACGCGACACATGCTGGTTTTCTGCTCGGCATAGGTTTGATCGGAAAGATCGCCGGGCTGGGAAGGGTGCACGCCTGGCGCTATCTCATCAACAGACACAATCTCACCAGCGTAGGTATCATCCTTGGCCTCGCGGCGACATTTGTTGGTACGCGTGATCGCGTTGCTTTTACTCTGCTCTCAATACAGCTTCCCTCGTTCCTCCCAAATGACTCGGCGGCTCTCAACATACCTTTCCAGACACAGGCAGCCGGTCTCTTGGGAGTCGGCCTGATCTTCTTGGGCAGCAATCAAAGGTCGAAAGTGGACACCCTCATTCGTGACATCGTTCCACCCGAACCCGAGAGCAGAGACATTCAAGCTGATTACCGAGAGGGCCATGCGCTTGCAGCAGGTTTTGCGGTTGGCCTCATTATGCTCGGCAGAGCTCAGCAGGACTCGATGGAAAGTCAAGCCGATCAAGACATCGTGGCAAAACTTCAGCAACTGATGGCCGGTATGGGGCTTGATCAGAATAGCACATCAATGCATCGCCTACACAACATGGGTGTTACATCGATCCCCGCGACGATAGCCCTGGCTCTCATCTTCCTGCGGAGCAATCGTCAAGACATTGCCAGTAGGATCAGCATACCTCAATCCGCCGAGACGGTGGACACGTTGCGACCCGACTTCTTACTTGTCCGGGCACTCGCCAGATCACTCAT
The DNA here is from genome assembly GCF_000711695.1 of Tilletiaria anomala UBC 951. NCBI lineage: Eukaryota > Fungi > Basidiomycota > Exobasidiomycetes > Georgefischeriales > Tilletiariaceae > Tilletiaria > Tilletiaria anomala. The sequence continues at coordinate 8,911 of NW_013546894.1, read as the reverse complement.
CATGTGGGATGCCGTGCAAGACTCTGCGGAGTGGATCTGTTCGCAGCTGCCTCCATACATGAGGGATCTTAAAGTGACTCAACTGAACGCGTCACCGACGGAACAGGCTGTGCAGTTGGCATACCTAAACATGCGCGCAGGCCTGTGCTTTGCTATCGGACTCAAGTATGCCGGAACGGGCCCCGGAAGCAGAGCGGCCACCGTGCTGCAGCAAGTGGTCAACTCCATGACGACCGAGGCTCGTGTTCGACGTGGGTGTCCTTTCGTATCTCCCGTCGAGCATCCAACACTGACCATCTATCCATATTCGCAGCGGTGGGATACTTTGGCAAGGTCCGCCTCCACGCACTGCAAGCTGGGCTAGACCTTGTCAGCTTAGCCGCTGCTATTGTGATGGCAGGAAGCGGAGATCTGGGTCTGCTTGCGTCTTTGCGTGCGCGTCATCACAACATGAATCTCAGCTATGGCAACCAAATGGCGACGCACATGGCCATCGGAATGCTGTTCCTCGGTGGAGGCCGCTTTACGCTAGGCTCATCGGACAAGGCCATCGCTTGCCTCTTAATTGCCTGTTTTCCTCGTTTTCCGGTCAACTCGAGCGACAATCGAGCGCACTTGCAAGCATTCCGGCACCTGTGGCTATTGGCGGTCCAGTCTCGCTTGGTGATTGCCCGTGACGTCGACACACATCGGTCTGAGTGCATAGCAATCACCACTCGCACAGAGGGAGACTCTGCTGCTACGGTCAACACCCCTTCGCTGTTGCCGCCATTGCGCACGAAGGGCGAGGTAGATTTGGCGGAAGTGTCAAAGCGACACTGGAGCGCCGATGGTGTCCAAGTTACGGCGCAAACCAGTCAAAGCGAGACAATCCTGCACGTGAAAAGCAGGTTCAACGCTTCCAGTCACACCAATTCAGATCCAGTGCGACGGTCTGTTGTGCCAGACAGTGAACGGAGGCATTTAGATGCGGCGCTGGAGATATCGTTGCTGCCATCACTTGCCGGGCAGCAGGTCGCCATGAAGCGCTATCGACCGATCAATCCTCCGAGTCGCATTCGTGCCCTGCATCACTTCTTCGGCGGGACAGAAGAGGAAGGGTGCGCGCGCGCTATGGTGCAAGGATCAATTCGTGCCGTTGCTTTTGACATCGACGCCGACAATTGCCATCTCCTCCAGGCTCAACGCGCAATCGTTCACGTGAGCGATACAAACGGCGTTGCCATCTCCACAAATTCTTTGCAACTTGAGCAGGGCAGTAGGGGGTCCTGTGTCGAAGTTGTCGACGATGCCTTGCTGTCCGAAATTGCTTCGACGCGCGTTCCTGCACCATGCAAAGACAACCTTCAGAGGGTATCTGAGCCTCTTGCCGACCGGCTACGTCAAGAGCACCTCGCTTCTGAGGACCCCAGTCAAAGCGCTATATTGGCCAAATGCGCATTGGTCGTCGCAGAGCTGGTTGCCACATCGCAGCACCATAAGGCATCGTCGTGTTTGTAATCTAATTTAGCATGTCTATCGATCTGCTTGCCTACAAATACAACGGTGATTTTGGTACAACAGTAAGGTGAATTTGGCGAGAACTTCTGGCAGATCTCAAGCAAGGTGGATGCCCTCTTCGTGGAATGCAGCCAGTAGCTTCAGAAGATCATCAATGTCCAGCTGCGCGGCTCTGGAATTGGTGTAGCCCGTGTCTCTGAGCACGTTATCGACAAGTGAGGCAAAGGACACCTTCGGATCGATTTCCTTTTCCTTTTCAGCACACCACGTCCTCCAATTCTTTTCCATCATATCGAGCACACCTCTCGCACCAAAGAAGCATGCGCGAATCTGCTTGTTGCGCCTGCTGAATACGATCCGCGCCAGGCCGTCGAACTCTTCGAAGCGAATTTGCGGCGGTGGGTTCAATGGCGTGATGCGCACGACGCTGCTTTCGACCTGCGGCGGTGGTCGGAACGAGTTGCGGCTGACTTTCATGATGTGGTCGACTTTTGCGTAGAGCTGAACGTTAGCGCTCAGTCGGCACCACAATGCGGACCCAGGGCGCGCCAGGAGGCGAAGGGCGAACTCGCGCTGGAACATCAGGATCGCGACTCGAAAGAGGGGACGATGAGAGAGCAGCTTGAAGACCAGTGGCGAGGATATCTGCAGGGGCGGCAAGGGTGACTGTCAGCATCACGCACATTCTGATCAGCTTCTAGCCGGACCACGCACTTGATATGGTGTGTTGCTGATGCAGACGTCAAAGTAAGGTAGCTCTGTCTTGCAAAAGTCTCCAATGATAACCTCTAGTTTTCGTCGTTCGGGTCTATAAAAGAAGCGTCTGTCAGAAGGGAACGCATGTTCTCGTCCCGAGCATGAAGGAGCGGCTCACTTTCCCTGCACACGCTTGTTGAGCTCGGCCGCCATGCGTGGGTCCATCTCGACGACGACGGTCTTCTTTGCCTTTTCGAGAATGCGAACTGTCAGGTTGCCCGTGCCCGGACCGACTTCCAGCACAGTTTCAGTCGACTTGAGGTTGGCCTTATCCACAATTCCTTGCGCAACGAGTGGATTCTTGAGGATGTGCTGCCCGAATCGATCAGTGTTGAAAATGGGGTTCTTGGTCGTATTGGATGAGTTGGCCATAGAGCCCGAGCCGCCACCGCTGGCAGAGCCGAGGCGAACGTCGCCGGCGGCCGGTTGGTGCACACGGCTCAGCTTGGATGATATGGCTTTCGGCATTGTGGCGAAGTCACTTGTGCCTAAGCTTACTGATAGGGATCTTCGTCAATATAGGGAAGCAAGTGTGCATTTGGATCATGGATGCCAGATGTTTGAGTTCGCTGAATCACAAGGAGAGAACACGATTCACAAAATTGAGATTCACAACTTCTCCCACACGGCGCCGTGTGGCGAAACAAAAAAAAAGATAGGGTCGCGTTCTTGTTGCGATTCGGTGCAATTTCAATTCGTGGCTGTTGTTCGTGACTGCCGCACACGCCACTCAACCCTTCCAACCTTTGTTGAATACCTATTGTAGATGCAGCTACCAGTGGGATTGTTGGGTATTCAGATGGCATTTAGTTATAAACAGATGGAGACGAGATATATGTACGTGTAGAGCGAAGCTTCAGAGCAACTCTAGATGCACTGAGCGGAAGCCCAGGACGCCGCGTGCCCGCACATCTACATGCAGCTACGCTTTACCAAGGGTGTCGGCCAATGAGAGGGGCGAAGACGACGGCGACGGGTGCGGCGACCTGTGCAACATCACCTGCCTGCGCCTGGAAACCAGGAAACTGGGTGTGAGAGGGTTTCCAAGAACTCAGTAATATCTGTATCTTGCCGCGTCTCTTCTTCTAGCCGGGTGCAGCGGTTTCCACATGTCGTTGTTTCCTTGGCAGTCCTTGCACACCCCAACTTTGCCCGTACAGAGTAGACCTTGGGACGGTCCACGATTCCCAGATGGCCATGTGTTCATTCCAACTATGGCGCAATTCTTAAAATAATGATGAAGTGGCAAAGGCGAAAATACATAATGTTGCAGCATTAGAATGAAAAGTGAATGCGGTCCATTTCGCATCAAGAGTCCATCAATGCAACTGCGAGTGAAACAATGATGAGCTCGTGTTTCTTTCTCTCCAGCATCAAATCGTCCATACGCAGCAACTTCGTCTCGCGCACATCGTCGTCGATCATGCTCTCCCCTTTGTCTCCCGTTCCGATGCGCGGTAGGATTCTGACAAAGCTGTGTGTCGCCTGGTGCACGCGACTGACCTCGCCGAGATGCGCCTCGCAATAGTCGACCGTGTCGTCATACCGGATCGCGGTGCAGGTCTGACAGCGAAAGACAAAACCAAAGCTGCTGCTGATAAAGGGACATCCGTCGACGTCGCAGGCAAGATCCTGTGGCATGCGTTCCGTTTCCTGCACGCAGCGCAAATGAAATGGTCAGTCGCCGTCCGCTGTAATGTCCAGCTTCCGATGAAGACGAGCATGAACGCACGTTGTGGAAGAGGAGCATGCCATTTGGATGATGCTGTGCGACGAGAAAATCGTTCTCTTGTGGTATCACCAATTCAAATATGCCTTGCTGCCTTCTCCAGAGCAAAGTGTGCTTAATGCCCTCGACGGATACGACAGTGCCTGTGCCCTTTCTATCAAGCGTGGCCCACGTCTTGCCCGAAGCGTCCCGGATATTCCACCGGTAGCGGTGCATCAGATGCCCTCGGCACACCCTGGCCACCACATCGGATGCATCGTTGGTGCGCTTGACGATCATCTCATTCTTTCCCACTTTGTCCGTGCCGCCGTGCTCGGCGTATTCGGCCGTGAACAAGATCGAGCCGCGCCCGAGGTCGCATGTGCAGTCTCCGCGTTCACTGCAGCGACATGCGGACGCGAGCGTCGCTGCGCTGGTCGAGTCGAGCTGCTGCGGTGTGAGCGCTTGCGCAGGTGACGGCAGGCGGAAGTACAGCGCGGTCGTAGGCTGCGACGCGTCCGCGCGGTCGAGCGAGGTGAGGTAGAAAGGCTTAGTATGCCACCGTAAGCGCAGCCCGTTCCGGAAGAGGCTGCCGTACGATGGCAGCAGAGCATGAGGATTCGCATCGGCCGGTGCGTAGCTGATTTGGTTGTACAGCGGCGACGGCCCAGCTGCGCCGTCCACCGCCGCGCTGTTGTCAGGGAGGAATGCCGCATAAGCGGGGACTGGGTCTCGGTCTTCAGGTAGGCGCGAAGGCATCTTGGTCGTCGTAGGCGAGTCGCGAGAAAGAACCACCAGACGTCAGCTGTCAAGGCAGGCTCTATGTGATGTCCAAAGATGTTCTTTGCGGGTGCTCGTCCTTGAACGGCAGATATTGAGGTTAAAACAGTGCTCTGTAGTGCACCTTGTATATGGAACTACTCTTTCTATCCTTGCACCCCATTGTCGTCCGGAGGAGCAGCAGCAGCGGTACGTGGTGCATAGTCCACTGCTCCCATACTCGTGCAGTGCTCCTGTCGGTGCGACCTGATCAAGTGGTTGAAGAGTTCCTACGTACATGCATAAAACTACAAACGCTCTTCTCATCTGCTCTCGCTCACAAATGCTGTTCGCAAGCATGCAACGCAGCACGGCAGAGCGCTCCTTGTGATTGGACACTATTCACATGTCCACTCCTATGGGGTTTTCGAAAAGGGGGTGGGGGTGATTGGGTTGGTGAACCTGGAGGGAGTTGAGAGGCGTTGTCGTATGTCCGTCTCTGTCGGGCTGCGCCGCTGGGTGTATCTACTCGGAATTCGGAATACAGTTTTAGCCAGCCTGCTGGACACTCGACTCACTGGGGCAGGCGGTGGTGGGCGGACAGCCAGGCAGCAGACGACTCTTTTTCTGATCGCTGAAGATGACTTGACTGCATGCATCCCGCACTCTTTGACTCTCTCAACAGTCAACTGCTGCTCCAGCGATCTAATCAAATCACAGACTAACGCTTTCTTTGAGTAATTCTCGTCAAATCAACCACAGCCATCATTCATTGAATTCACATTTCCCGTCCACTCGGTTTCTCTTAAACCCCCTCCATCAAAAGTCCCCGCTGGGTGGGAACCACAAACATTCTCGCGCACCCCGTATACCCTCTTCTACTGATGGCAACGCTAGGATCTATCTACTACTAGAATGGGCAAGACTTACAAACGCTCCCCCCCTAAGAAGGGAGGCGCGCGCAACGATAATCGTGAGTCTGCATGTTTGGCCCCCCCGGTCGCGTGAGAAGCAGCTGGCTGGCATGGAAAAGACCGCGAGAGATGAGAGGGAAAAAGGAACAGCACACAGCACACAGGCCACGTGCCTCACTTCCAAATCTCATCATTTCCGCCACCTTTGCTATATCACTGGTATGCGTGCCCATCGAATACAACACATAACATGGCAACGCAGGGCCATGGTCAGCCTGCCAAATGCAGTCAATGCATGGCTGGGCGTGGGATGTTGCATCTTTGCCACTTTTGCTGTCGTGTGAAGCCGTGGGGCAAAAGCAATGCAACTCGCTTTGTGGGCATGCCCCCCCCTGTGGAAATGGCCTCAGCGCGTCGTGGAAACAAAGCATCGCTGACAAAAGCCCCCACCCTGCGCCTTCCCGTGACAATCTCTCGAATCAATAATCCATTTGGACATACGCCTGGACGCGCTGCGCAACGGCTCCATGCACACAAAACCAACACACAGAACGCATGACTCGTAGCAAAAAGTCGAAACAAGTGAGCCTTCGCCGTTGCGGCTTGAGGCTCCACGCTTCACAGTGGTATTGACGGATTCACATCCCCCACGGCCTTTGAAATGGAGTAGCTAACGAATGGACTTGAAGATCCGGCCCAAGTCGAGAGGGATCTCAATGCACAACTCAAGGTCATGGGCCTTTACGCTGCTGACACGGTTGGCGATGGCAACTGCCTCTTTCGGTGAGGGAGCTGCCGAGAGTAGGAAAGGCGCTGTTCCCGTACTCACTACCGTCGCTCCAAATTGTTCACAGGGCGCTTTCAGACCAAATGTATGGCTATCCTGAGCTTCATCTCGAGATCCGACAACAAGTGGGTGTCGCTCTTTGCCGGCAGCAGGACATGTCGAGGCTCCCTTATGGCTGACGGCGCTTGAACACTTCGATGCTCAGATATGTGACTTTTTGGCTGCACGTCCTGATAGGTTTGCCGGCTTTGTAGACGGTAGCTTTGACCAGTACATCAAGAACATGAGGGAATGTGGTGAGGCGCACAGTGCTGCTCATGGCCTGGAGGCAATCTCTAAATCGAGCTTGCAACCCATTTTTGCAGGAACCTACGGTGGACACCTGGAGCTATCAGCATTTGCGCAGCTCAAACTAAAGCACATCAAAGTCGTCCAACCGGGCTTGGTATATGTCGTGTCGGGTGTGGATGAATCTTCCGAGATGGTCCGAGCACGGGAAGAGAAGGAGAACGAGCGACGCACGGCGCAGGAAGCGCTTCTACCTGGCTCAGAAGGACCACCGCCGAGCGAACGAGAAAAGCGGCGACTGCGCAGGGAAGCCAAGATGAAGAAGAGCGCGAGCACCATAAAAGATGCTACCATCATCGCCGGCAACGGCGACTCATATGGCGTCCAAACGAGCGCTGAACCTCCCAACGAAGCAGTTGCGGCAGCGGACACAAGCAGCGACGCAGGGCCGAGCACACTCGCTGCTCCACGCGCGCCTGTCGAGGCCTTCGGACCGCTGTATATTGCTTACCACAACTGGGAGCATTATAGTTCCATTCGCAACCTCGACGGGCCTCACTGCGGCTTGCCAAGGATCAAAGAGGTGAGCATACGCTCGTGCCTGACGCAAATGACATGCCATGAATTTCCACTGATGTACAAAGAATCTGTGCCCACCTGCCACAGCGGCACATTGACGGTGCGTCTCTTTCACCTGATAAAGGCAAGGGGCGCGCAAACGACAGTGAAGTCGTCTCGGACTTTGATGATGACGATGTGGCGACCGATGCCGAAGCGCTCATTCTTCAAAGCTGTCCGGGCCACTTGCTATCCGAAGTGCGTGCCTTGCTGAAGTCGCACAATAATGACTTTGACTCTGTCGTCGAGATCCTCATCGCCAAGGACGCCGAAGAGGAGCAAGAGCTGGACGAGTCGTCCCCGATGGCACTGAAGGATCGGTCCAGCACTGGCACTCCGGCCTTGGGCGGCGCGGCATCGGTTTCGGATCCAGTACCATCCCAAGACCCGCCGCCGCCGACAGGGAGAGCCGAGCAACTACGCGCCGACCATCTTCGTGATTGGCGGGCGGCTACGCCCTCGTCAGTCGATACGACCGTGACGCACAGCAGCACCGAATTCGGGTCCGTATCCACGCACGCTACGACCGACGAGTCTGGGGCTGGCACGTCCTCTGATGACTCGCGTAAGCTGCGCAGCGCGAAACGCGCCGCGTCGTCCGACGCGATGACCGCTTCATCCTTCCGTGAGAACAAACGTCGATCCAACAGTCCGCACAGTCCAAGAGCGGCGATAGCGGGAGGCGAGGAGGCGGAGGAGGGAGGTGCGGACAGGTCGTGGTTGCCAGAAGAGCGCAACATGTTCGCAGAGGTCAGCAACGACGCGTCTGCCATCGAGGGCATCCAACTGGCGTCGGCTGTGGCACAAGGCAAAGGTGCACACTCGCATGAGCAGCTCTCATCAGTGTTAGCACCGGCCCTGAGCCAAGCAGATCAGCTGAGGCGCAATGGCGTACAGACCAAGCGTGAGAAACGCGACGATGCCAGGTCACGCAAACGTGAGCGTGAGGTGGCGAAGGCACTCCAGCGCAAGGCGCAGGCGCAAGGGAAGCACAGTGCTACCGCTACGGCAACCATTGCTGGTACCGGCACTCCAGCGATCAGCAACAAGGCCGCCGTAGAGATGCGAGGTTTCCGTGAACTTCACATTTGAAGCTTATTAACTACTCGTGCTTGCAAGCTCGTCTAGTCCAAAACGACGAACACGAGTGCAAACCCTCGTCGATCATCCGCATTACCAACACATACATACATTGCATCTGTACTCTACACACCAATCTGCATAGCATGGCCCTATACGTTCTCGCTCGCTTCTAAACTGAACAAAGCTAGCGTGGAGGCTTATGGCTGGCTGTGAAAGTAGGCTGTAGATTCTTTGTGAGGATTCTGTTACGCGTTCAATGTCAGTGGTGGACACACGTGTACGGTGTGTGCGGCCACGCAACACCCTTCGGACGTCCATTTGTGATATCCGTATAATCCTTCGTGTGTACCATGCAATTTATCATACATGCGCCAATCAACAAGAACTCAGATACCCTCCTGTGGCAACGGCTTGAGTGGCGCTGCTGCAGCTGCTCCTATCTAGCCATTCCACCGCTTGCAAATCGCACCATCCAACATGGACTACGGGCCGCGATAG
>NW_013546895.1:0-46610 GCF_000711695.1 Tilletiaria anomala UBC 951 | reverse complement strand
TAGAGCAAGAGCGGCTAGAGCAAGAGCGGCTAGAGCAAGAGCGGCTAGAGCAAGAGCGGCTAGAGCAAGAGCGGCTAGAGCAAGAGCGGCTAGAGAAGGAGCGGGAGCGAGAGCGGGAACGGGAAGAACAAGAGCGTACAGTCGCGGCAGAGCGAGAAGTGGAACGGCGACGCGAAAAGAAGGAGAGGGAGCAACGGCGGCAACGCGAGCGCGAACAGGAGCGCCTGCGTGAGAGAGAACAAGATCTGGAAGCTGAGAGAGAGCAGCAGAGGATCCAGGAGCAACACGCGCGAGATTCAGCTGCCGCGCGTCTGACGGCAGGACCTAGATCGGACCTGCGGTCAGAAGCGACGCGAGGACAAGAGCTGCTTAATGGCCATGCTTCTGCATCCACTTCTTCCCCAGCATGCCGCATCCTTAACCTACCCGAGGCGGCCCCGGCCACAGCCCCTCGTACCGGCCTCTCCAATAACCCTAGCGTACCCGGCATGCCGAACATCACCGTCAGCTCATCCTCCATCGACGAATTCGGAGCCCACAATCCCCCCTACACATCCTCATCGAAGCTCTCCGTGCCCGGTTCGGCAGCAAATGCTAACAATGCAGGCAGCGCGCGTGCACGTCTCAGCTCCATTGAGCCCGTGCGCGGAGGAGCAGCGTATGAGCGCATGCTGCTTGCAGGTACCGGCATGCGCAATGTCGTACAGGCAATCGGGGAGGAGAGCGAGGAGGAGGAGGGTGGCGACGATGCAGATGAGGAGGCTGCTGCGACGATTGATGGCTTCGGAGGCTATAGAGTTGGTGGCGGTGGTAGCGACTCTGGGGCGGGTCATTCGGGTGGCAAGAAGAAGCGCCACACAAAGAAGGCCCAGCGGTCGCGCACAGGATCACATCATGACGCGCACGAGGCGAGCGAGAAGAATCGTCTGCGCGCCATCGAAGGCGCTCGCGCGGATATGATGGATGAGGACGAGGATGTGACGCTGCTAAATATCGAGGAGATGCTAGAAGACTTTGAGTGGAACCCGACCAAGAACGGCATGCAGAGCATGGTTGGTAGCAGGGCCATGAGCGTTGTCGGATTGGGCGGCGCCAAAACTGCTGACCTAATCGAGGCGAGGCTCCTCGACGAGCTGCAAGCGATCGAGGCGGCCAACATTCACGCGCTCATCGAGTCGGACGACCGCGTCGCACACGTGATCCAGCACATCGAAGAAGCGCTGGGACAGCTCGATGTCATGGACAGCGTCATGTCGACCTTCAAAGCGAGCTTAAACGCGCGCAACGACGACATCATGCATATCGAAAGCCAAAACCGCGGCTTGCAAGTCCAGACGAGCAACCAACGCGTGCTGGCGGATGAGATCGAGAAGCTGCTGCAGACTATCCACGTCGATGACAGCACCGTCGCGGCGCTCGAGCACGCATCACTCGAAACGGCAGCTGGCATAGCCGATCTTGAAGCTGCTGCAGCGTCGCTCTACAAGAGCATCTTGCAGGCAAAGGGCGATGGAGAAGACGGAAATATGGCAGAAAACGTTGCCGCGGCGACAGAGCGGCTCGCGGAATACATCAGCATTTCGGACCGGTTCTGCAAACGTGTGCTCGACTTTCTCACATGGCTCTTCAATCGTGAAATCGGAAATCTCCTGTCGGACCCACATCGACAATACGCTCTTCAGCCTCCTCACCCCACCATACACGACCATTCACAGCTGGAGAGTTCGCTGGAAGGCTACTGTGGCATCTTGCTCTACATCAAGGAGACGTCTCCCTCTCTCTTCTCACGTATCTCTGCTCAGTATTTTGCTTCCGTCAGCGACGCTTACCGACGCGAGATGACGGGCATGCTTGCCATCTGCAAGGGACAGATCCGCAAAGCCACCGAAGAGGAGAACAATGAGATCAGCTTTGTGGTACCTGGCGGGACCAGCGCCGCTGCTGTGCTCAGAGCTGGGACGGTCCGCAGGGTAGGTATGGGCCTGCGCAACAAGCCACAGCGATCCGTCGGAGAGGCTCAAGGGGGAGAGGTCAGTACAGCCGCAGGTCTGGCTTCCAATGAAAAGATCGTTGCTGACCAACTGTCGTATAACTCTCGCAAGACATTTGCACGTATTCTGTCATCAACGACGCCGCTCGTCACCAGAGAACAAGCTTTTATCGCTGACTTCCTGCACATCAAAGACAACAATGTCACGTATGCAGATTACTGCAACTTGGAGCCATTCTTCCGACGAAGGGCTGCCACCCTTTTCACCTACTCAGCCGCAGGGCCGATGAGAGAAATGAAGGGCGCGATGGACTTGATCTTTGGCTTCTTGGCGCCTGAATTGCAGACACTCGCAGATCATGTTCTACAGAATGATCGCATGTGAGTACTTTTCCGAAACATCTTATATCGAGCGCAAAGCTGATAATGCGCTCCACGTTGATATCCGATAGCCAACTGATTGGCATCCTAGCTGCGCTGGACCGCGCAATCATCGAGGCTGAGGAGGCGAGCAACGACTTTTTGATCAAGACGCTCTCTAAACTTTACTTGCGTCTTACCAACACGCTGGAGAAGCTCATCGCCGAGCAGATCAAGAACATCGAGCAGACAAGGCTGAGCAGCAAGAAACGCAAGGGTGTCCTCCACTTTGTTAAAGTCTTGCCCGTGCGTTGCGATACTAGTTACACGAAGGTGCCGCTGGCAAGCTGCTGACGTGTCTGCTTTTGTGTTACCAGCTCTTCGTTGAAAGAGTCGAGGCTCAGCTCGTTAACAGCGAGATGTTGAACATCCGCGGCGTCATCAATGGATACTACCAGCAACTTTCGCATGCATGCTTCGAAGCATTGCAAGCCATGGCCAAGATGGCGTTAACGAACGCCTCGAGCGGTGGCAATGATGATGAAAAGGGTGTGCTATATTCACAGATCCTCTTGCTGGAAAACACGCACTACTTGGATGTGGAGTTGCGCAAAGTCAGCTCAAGCGCGCTTTCTCAGATTGTCCGGCGCGCAGAGAGCATGTTCAATGACAGTCTCGGTTGCTATGTCGCCTCCGTGCTGCGGCGGCCATTTGGCAAGCTGATGGACTTTGGCGACGCGGTCGACCTTCTGTTGCGCTCAACTCCAGCAAACGAGATCACTTTCCACGCTGCGTATTCCAAGTCGGCCTTCAAGCGCCTCGCCAAGGAGAATACGTCGAAGGATGTGCGCAAGAATGTGGAGACTCTGTCGAAGCGCGTACAGAAGCACTTTGCCGCGGACGACGACGAACTTTCCGTTGTGCCTGGAGCTGCGGTGGCAGTCGACGCTTGTGAAGACGTGATGGTGCAGGTGTGGCGCTCATGCGAAGCGGGTGCGGCCAAGGAGCTGGATCGCTTCGCTAGGATACTCAAAGACGTCTTACCGGACGGCAGCGTGACGATCGAGATCACTATGCAAGAAATCCGCAGGCTGTTCACCGCCAACGCACCGTCTATTAAGAAACGGTAGAGCCGTGAGAGAGACGTAGTTGATGTAGCATTACTTATTGCAACATTCGCCATCATGAGGCGTACACCCCGTGCATTCCGTTGACATCTACTACACCGTCGGCAGCGTCAACGTCGGAGCGTTTGGCGGCCATGCTGCGGGTGTTCACCATGAACATATGGCGAGAAGACGGGGTAGGGAAGGGGGAAAGGCTTAGCTATCTTCTGCAGCGATATGCAATGTGGCATCATCACGAGTGTTCTTTCTTTTTCCCCATGTATACTATTAGTGACATTCTTTTGTCAAACGTGGTTGGGTCGGCTAATCGCGCGCACCCCACACTGTCAACAAAGCTCTTACTAGCTACCCCACTACGATCGGCTGCCGTCGTCGAGGTCTCGAGGCCCAGGCGACCACAGCGTTTTGCTACGTAAATTGCTTCCCGCCTCGCTGCCTTTTCTCTGTTGTCTGAGTTGCTGTGCAAGAAAAGAGGGGTGAGAGAGCTGACATTGTACAAGAAACCAGGTGCAACATTGTCGACTCCTTCGCCAAGCAAGCCAACATTTTCATTCATCAAGATGTTTCCTACCGCTCGCATCCTGCATAGCGCCGTGCGCGACAGGACGAAGACGATCGGGTTCATCGGACTTGGCGTGAGTCGATGCGGGATGGACGAAAGCCTTCATTTAAACCCAACGAATGGCAGTCCACAGTGTAGGGGCTCGGACGCTGACATGGCCCACGAAAAATAATCTTACAGGCCATGGGTCGCGAAATGGCGGCGAACATTGTCTCCAAGACTTTCGCGGAGAGCCCGGATCCATCCACTTCCTTTGTGATCCACGACGTCTCGGAGCAGTCAGTAACGCGCTTCTTGACGACCACCACGTCACTTCATCCGGGCCGCAGCATCTCCCCCGCCAGCTCCCCGGCGGGCGTAGCACAGTTGTCATCTACGATCATCACCATGCTACCGTCTTCGCCGCAAGTCAAGGATGTGTACACAGGAGAAAATGGTATTCTTGAAGGTCTGGCAGCACTGGGAGACCCAGCGACAGACTCTTCCTTTTCGACATTGTGCATCGACAGCACGACGCTTGATCCTAAAGTCGCGCTCGAGGTCGCGACACAGGTCAAAGCGGCGGGCTTGTCGTCCTCGTTGTCTGCATCTGCTACTGCGGGAGCCGATCAGCAGCAGAAGCAGAGCGCATTCGACATGATCGATGCCCCCGTCTCAGGCGGTGTGGTCGGTGCGCGCGCAGGCTCTCTCAGCTTCATGGTCGGCTCTGACTCGGCCATGAGCTTCAAGCAGGCGGAGGCGTACCTGCTCAAAATGGGTAACAGGGCGGTGCATTGCGGCAAGAACACCAATGGGCTCATCGCCAAAATCGCGAACAATCTGCTTCTCGGAATCAGCATGTTGGGGACCTGCGAGGCGATGCTGCTTGGCACTGCACATGGACTGAGCCCACAGATGCTTGCGCATATCCTCAATACTTCGTGCGTCCACACGGGCTTTCCAATATAAGTGAAGAGAGAAAGAGTACTGATACACCGCTCATCTTCCTTTATACCTTCCTAGGACGGGTAAATGCTGGTCCAGCGAAGTTGTACGTCTCTTCTGGTGTTTTGGAGCAGACTCCGCCCTTGATTACGCTGAAAATTCACTGTCCTCTTATTCTTTCTCACTTCCTCACGGCCTTCTAAGAACAACCCCGCACCCGGCGCATTGCAAGGCACCGACAAGTCCCCACCCGCAGACCGAGACTGGGAAGGAGGATTCGCGTCGCGACTCATGTCGAAAGACCTAGGCTTGGCCATGTCCGCTGCGCGATTAGAAGGCGTGCCCGTCCCGCTCGGGCAACTGGCCAATCAGATCTACCAGGCGCTAGGAAGGACCGAGTTGTACATGAACAAGGACTTCGGTGTTGCTTTCAAGGCTTTGGCTGTGAGTTCACCACAGCGCTTTTTACAGAAAATCGTGGGCTCCTTCTCTGTGTTCTGATTGCTTTCTGCTTCAGGATGCGTTGGGGCGGCCAGAATTCCGAGAAGACCCAGCCGAAACGAAGGAAAGCTGTTAGCTGGCCAAAAGAGAGAAGATGGAATGCGCACTGTCTAACAAAGCTGGATCACTGACGACAAGATGATGTAGTTGAACGCCAATGGAATCGCACGCAGATAAGCGGTACATGCTCTCCGACACCTCGAATGCGGATGATTGCCCTCAAGGACAGAAGCAAACACACTTGGTCCGGCTCTGCCTCTGCACCGCGGGAATGGACATGCCTCGGTCCTTCACAACTCCCTCCACCTCCCGAGCGTAAAGCCGCTGTTGAACCGGTATGTGTAGTGTGTAGGTCGAGAATTCTCTGCATCGTGTTGCGAGCAACGCTCGCATCGAATGTGTTGCACACATCGAAAGTGCTTGAGGGAGCCGTGCGCCTGAACCGTGCGTCATTTCTGCGCCCGCTGTGTAAAGGAGCAGAAGGTGGACACTCCAAACTGAGCTGGATTTGGCAGACCACAATCAGTCTTGTGCAACGTGCACCGCCGCTCCCGATTGAGATAGGCCTAAGCGCCGAAGAGGTATTGCTCGACGTTGGCTGATTATTGTGAAGATTCGGCGACGGTCTCTTTTGAACTTGGGGAGCGGTTCCAGGGAGTTGCAGTACCATCAAGAGTGTAGAAGCATGAGGACGCGCTTCATGTCTTCTTGTCGCCCTTTCATGCGTCAACACCTAGCCCGACCGCCTCCTTGACCTAGTTACGGACCTCCTTGGTTATCGGTGCGACACGCTCTTCAGCAATGGGCTGCTGGATCTGGCTGTCGCTCGAGCGGGGCGCAGTGAGCGAGGACAGCGCGCCTCGCTTAGCGGGATCGAATGTACCGTCCGTGTCAGACTTGTACTGCTTAAGTGGTGCGTCGAAGATGTATACGCCTGACGCAACACCGACGAAGGTGGCGAGCAGGATCGGGATTAGGCGTTGCTGTGAGTAGGACATGGTGAGCAGCGCTGGCAGTTGCGACGCCGAGGTCTGAGAAACGATGTGCGAGTACGATTTAAAGGGTGGAATAGCGTGCGCCGTCGTCAATGCCGAGGTGCAGAACAGCGCGGCGTCTACGACCCCATTGGCCATACCTGAAGCATGACGATGAGATGACGAGATGATAGGAAATGTGTGGACGATAAATGAGAATGTCACCACTTTCTGTTCCGAATTCCGAATTCCATTCTGATTTTTTTTGGAGTCCATGGTTGTCCTTGTTAAGCATTACAAAAAGAGATCGACCGAGAGCGGTTGGTGATGATTGTACGGCAACATCTTTTGCCATCTTGGCACTTGACCGGTCCATACTAAGGTCGTGTGAAGCGTCAAGTGAGCTTGCCATTGCCGTTGCGACCCCTCAGCGGAGACTTTGGATCGAAGGAATTCTTGCAGTGGCGCAGCAGCAAAGCTTCTGGAGACCCATACCTTCTATTGCAGGCTTGCTATCGCGACAAAGATCCCAAGCTCTGATTAATCCAAGATGCCGTCCAAATCAAGATGGCGCGACCCCAAGGCGCAGCACTTCCAGCTTGTTCATCGTTCTCAACGAGATCCTCTCATTCACGACCCAGAAGCCGGCGACCGCGTTCTGAAGCAAGTCGAGCGTGCCAATATAGCTCGTTCGCAAGCAAAGGTACGCCGCTCGTTTCCTTTACTCCTCGGCCATCGCCGCTGACAGTCTTCATCGTGCCATGGCTTCTCTGATCTTGCAGGGCAAGTCCAGGGCGGATCTGGAAAGCGAGTTGCCTGCTCTCGCGGTGCAGGCGTCTAAAAGAGGCAACATCGGCGAAGCTTCCAACTACGGGATCTACTTTGATGACATCGAGTACGATTACATGCAACATTTGCGGCCTATTGGCGCTGGAGGATCAGGCAATCTTCCGTCCAATGCTGCGAGAGGTGGGAAGGATGAAGAACAAGATGTCGACGCCATCCTGCTGCAAGCTCCGAAGCAAAAGAACCTAACAAAAGGCGAGACACCTAGCTTTGCGCTCAAAGAGGATGCTCCGAGCACTGCTTCGCATGATGCATCATCTTCCAAGTTGCAGCTCCCTGCCAGCGTTTTTCCGTCGCAGAACGAGCTGCCTTTCTCCTATACCTCGCACATGCCGATCGAACCCTCTTTACAAGGCTTCCAACCGGACATGAATCCGCATCTTCGACAAACACTCGAGGCGCTCGATGACGATGCATTCGTGGATGAAGGCCTCGAGGACGACTTTTTCGACAGCATCATCACAGACGGCCAAGGCGCAGACGACGATGCGGGCGCAGAGGAATGGATGAACCTCCCACCCGAAGGCGACGAGCGAATATGGGGAGACGAAGCAAAGGAGCTGGCGGAAAGGGGGAAAGCGGTGGATGAATCGGAGCTGACGCTCGAGCAGAGGGTCGCTCTGTTCAAACTCAAAGCAAAGATGGAGCCCGCTCCAACATCGATGCCAATTCAAACGACGCGCGCTCATCCGGCTGAAAAGGATGAAGTGGACGAAGCAGGCGATGAGCTCGCTTCTTTGCCTTCTGGGAGCGGTGCAGGCAAGCGGCGAACGGCGAATCGGCCCGCCTCTAGTGTAGGCGGCGCATCCTCCATTTTTGGCGAGAGCAAGAATAGGTCGCGTCCGGGCGTCAAAGCACGCTATGCAGCTAGCGACGCCGGCAAGTCGGCCTTCTCGATGAGCTCAAGCGCCATGTTTCGCAACAAGGGCCTGAGCGGTCTCGACGAACATTTCGATCAGATTGAGCGGCTGTACGGACAGCGGTCGACTGACGATGATGGAGAGGATATGTTTCACGAGCAGGAATGGGAAGAGGATGACGATGATGAAGAAGCTGCGCGGGACCTCGCGCAGTCAACTGTGGCGATAGGAGAAGACGGGGAGCCCATCTCTCGCGAGGACTTTGACGGCATCATGGACGAATTCTTGAATGATTACGAAGTGCTGGGCGGTAAGATGCGTCAGACTCTGGGCGGTGCGAACGCAACGCCGGCGGAAAAGTTGGACTTGGTGCGCAGGGCGCTGGGTGAAGCAAAGCTGCGGGACGTAGCCGAGGATGAGGAGGAGGAGCCCATGCCAGAGATCCGGGTCGTTGGGAGCAACAGAGAAAAGTGGGACGTCGAGTCCATCCTGTCGACTCGCACCAACCTCGAGAACCATCCGCGCACGATCCGCGCCGAGGACAGCATTAGCATCGCGCCAACTGGCTCGATGGCGGCGCGCTCAGCGTACATGCCCGCCTCGATCGGGGGCGGGGGTGCCTCCACCAGCGGCCATGCAAATGGCACTGCCAATTTGGTGGCAGCAGACAAAGTGCCAAAGATTAAGATCGACCCGCGTACCGGCATCCCGAAGATCGTCGGTTACAGGACCGTAGGCAAGAAAAAGGGCAGCCCTAGCGAATTTGGTTCAGAGGCAAATGCTGCGTCCAGCCAAGAGCAACGCGAGGATCAGGGCAACAGCCAAGATGAAGGCAGTGACTACGATAGCGATGCAACTGAAGGTGAGTGCACAGCGCGAGATTGAAGAACGAAATGTGCTGAATATCTGGCTAATCGAATCAACAGGACTATGCCGAGATACTATCACTCGGCCCCGCGATGAGACGGCCGAAGAGAAAAAATCGCGCAAAGGAGCAGCCAAAGAGGCCAAGCAGGCGCGACGCATGCAGAAGTCCATGACCAAACAGGCCTTCGCAAAAGAGAGGAAGAAGCAGACCAAGGAGACGCAGGCGCGCGTCAAGGACGGAGGCGCTGCAGATGTGGGTCGTAATGGCATTGCGGCCGGTGTGCTTCGGCTGTAAGGCCAAGCGGAAGGCTATGGCTGGCAGTCATGTATATTCATCCGGTCTTCGACAATACATACAGACATATATTTCCCACTGGTCCTCAATGTGCTTCGCATTGCGACTATCGACGGATGTGTGCGAGATAATCGAGGCCATTGACCCTGAAGCTGAGGAAAATCGCCCAAGTCTTAATGAGCGAGATGATTCTGAATCCAGGTGTCCGCCAAATTCGATTGCCTTGATCCAGAATGGCACGCCTAGTGATATTAGCGAGGGTGCTGCTCCGAGATACTGTCGATGCTGTGGCGAAGCGATCAGTGCCCAGAGTTGAGAACGAGGAAAGAATTTCAAGATTGTTCAATAACGAACAAACGCATTCCTCGATTCTCACCAGAATATTGGCAAGAACATGCTGAATTCCACCCGCGACGCTCGGAAAATAATTTCTGCCATGCTTAGCTCGTCCTTCTTGGCGTACATGTGCATCGTATTCATCAACTGATAGACGGCGGCCTGAACCAGGTCAAACTCCTTGCACAAGCATCACTGCCCTCAAACATGTCCTCCCTTCGAGCCGCAACGTCGCTTTTGCGGCAGCAAATCCTCGGCTTTGGCGCCGCTCGCCGGGTTCTCGCAGCGACTGTCTCCGCCGGTCGTTGTTCGACCTGCGACGCTTCAGGTTTGAGGCGCCAGGTCATCGCCTGGAAGCCAGCTCAGCCCTACTCGACTTCGCCAGCAGCCGAACAATCTTCATCCCCTGTTGAGCGTGCTCCGGTGTCGGCTGGAGACGCTCAGTCTACTGCAGTGCCTGCATCTGCACCGGGCGCGGACTTCGCCGCTGAAGATTTCTCCGAAGATGGCAATGTCTTCTACCCGCAGTCAGCCCAGCTCGACGGCAGCGGCGTGTCTCCGTACACTGTAGAACGATGCGGACCGTCGGGATCAAGTCTCCCAGTCTACACCGAGTATAAGAACAACAGAAGCCGGGTGTTCACAATCGTTCGCAAGGTATCTGGTGACGTTGATGTGAGTGTGCTCTAAGGCAGCAGGTACCAACGGAGGGATTTTGCGAGTCGAAAGCCTTAGCCTCAACAGGCAGCTGACACTAGTCACCAACATCCCGTACTCATAGGCCCTGAAGAGAGACATGCAGCTCACGCTTCCGACACTCGTTCAAGCCGCAATTTCTCCCAAGCTCAAAGTGCGCGATGTGAAGCCGTACAAGCCGCGTTCAGGCCGGAAGATGCCAAAATACGAGCTGATCAAGGCGGTCAAAAGCTCGCCGGACGCCGATGCGTTGTCCAAGAAGGGCATCGTGCCGACAGGCGGGAAAATCATTTTGGAAGGTAAATTGAAGCGTGAGGTGGAAGACTGGCTGAGCCAGAGGGGTTTCTGAGGCGTAACTTCGAGAAATGGGACTACCAATAACCTTTAGCATTCCTCCTTTGGTTGTACTGTACATGAAGCTGCTTTACACGGTCTTGGTTGCTCCTTTTATAAACTCATACCATGGAGAAAGTAACGACGCGTCCCTCCTTCGCACTCTGCCTCGCAAGCTCCAGAACACGGATTGCAACTGCCACCTGACTGCTCTTGATTTTTTGTTTGTCCAGTATCTCCCGCCTAGCCTGTGCGTCCGTCTCGGGGAGCAAGTTGACCTTTGTGATGACGTCTGCCAGATTGGTATACAAATCAATGTAACGCCCCGGCCGCGTTTCGATTTTGCTTTCTAGCAGCTTGGGCGGCTTGGTCGGCTCGCTGGGTTGTTTGAGCCAATCGCGCTGCTTCTCCTCGACTATCGTCAGCGTACCTAGGCGCTCCGAATCGCTCGCGCCAGGCGCATGCTTCCCAAAGCTTTCCGGGTGCGAGCCGGGCGACTGGCCCGCTCTGAGCTGGTTCTCCTGCGGGTCGAGCGCGTGCTTGACGTAGCTGCCGCGCGTCGCGTGCACCTTGAAGCGCAGCTGCGCATCCTCCGTTTGTGCGGCGAGGACGGACGCACTCAGCAGACATTGTAGGCCGGCCGGCTTGGTCCCTGCAGCCGGCGCACTAGCGTCCAGGGTCTTGCTGTGGGAAGGATAGAAGAGGTGCAGGTGGAAAGAATCGTCGATTGAAGCGGGTTGCTGGCAGCGGCTGTTGCGCACTATTGCCAGGAGGGACTCGGGCGCACCGAAAAGGCTTACAGCTGCCAGGTATGGCAGCAGCCCGAGGTCAGCAAGTTGCAGCATGGATCTTGAGATCAACGCGCGAGCTCACCCTGATCCACCAGATGCGCGCCAAGATCCCACAGGATTCCCCCACCTTCTTCGGCAGGTGTTTCCTCGCGCCAGCCGCCTTTGGCTAGCGGCCGGAAACGGTCGAAATGTGACTCGAAGAAAAGCGGCTCGCCGAGGTAGGTCTCGTTCGAAGTCTCGAATAGGGAGCCTAGCGTCAGAAAGTCGCCGTCGAACCGACGGTCTATGTCAGACAACCACGAGTGCTCATTAGTTATTGAGTTCTAGAGGTATAAAAATCATCCATACTCACTTTGGAAAGCACTGCAGAGGAGGCCCCGTTCCTTAGCGATCTTGTCGAGCTCTGTGACATCCTCGCTTTTGAGTGCCAGCGGTTTCTCGCAGAGCACGTGTCGGCCGGTCAAGAGCGCCTGCTTGGCGACTTGGAAGTGCAGCTTGTTGGCGATCGTGATTACGGCCAGGCCACCCTTAGGTAAAGGTTCGAGCTGGCACGAAGCATCTTGGCCAAACACCGCGTCGATTGAAGGGTGGATGGTCAAGCCTGGGTGCGCATGTGAAGCGTCTGGACCGGACTTGGAACCAGGCCGTTGCTGGATCGAATGCAAGCGGAAGACAGACGGGAGGGAATTGATGAAGGGTAGGTGAAAAGTCCTTTAGAAGGATCAAGCCATCATGTAACATTCGATTAGGGATCCATGGTCAGCGCGTACAAGCGGACAGATGGTACCGATAATGACTCAAAATCTGAGCCAGCCGCTTTGGCATCTCACCTCGCACTACTGCCATACCCGATGATGGTAACCGGAATAGTAAATTTGCTGGACATTTTGAGACACTTGATGTTGGCACCGAACTCGTAAGCACCTGGGAATGAGCAGAAAGGCTACGATTCTGTTGCTTGGCGGTTCACGCTTGACCGTTTTAAATGCGGTGAGGACGATGGAACGAAGAGCGGTTGCGCGCTGGGCGAGGATTGAGTCGAACGCACTTTGCAAATATAATTGCAACTTTTGCTTGGCATGGATATTACCACAACCTCCGCGCTGCACTGCGCTCACACCAAGCCAAGTCAAGCCAACCAGCAACCACTGACCAGTCATCATGAAGACGAGGTGGGGTCTTGCGATGAATGACGGTGGGCTTCACCCTTCGTGGCACAGGAAAACGAAGGCAAGGTGGACATGCATTCGTCGGTTTACCCGCGGCCGTTTAATCAGGATAGATATGGTCGTTTCAAAGTAGGGTTAGGCCACCTAGCTTTCCCCGTCCGAGGGGCTCACCTTGCAGTCATTTGATTAGGCCATCAATCAAGCAATACACTATAACTGATCGTCCATCGGGTGCCAACCCCCAAGAGCCTTACGAGTTGAAAATAAGATCTTGCAAAACAGTTGATGTCCTTAGTCTATTGAGGTCTCGCAAGGTCTACAGAACGATGATGAAAGCGACATGCGAGGCCAAATGGTGGTGTGTGAGGACTGTGACTGCTCAGACAGCGGAACTGATATTTGATCGGCCTCGCTATCTTGATAGTTCGTACACATATGGCTTATGTACGCACACTGCGCGAGAGTCTGCATAGTCTGCGCGCACGGGCCACTTTCTGCTGCCAGCCAACAGACGTGTTGATTGCGATCCTCCCTTTCCCGCTTGGGTGGGAGCGCGGCGCATCGCATGGCATCCTGTCTCCAGAAGGGGCTGACTGACAGCACACAACCAACGTTCTCAACGACAGAAGGGAGCCCACCCTCTCCGTTGAGCAAACCATCCCCGAACGACTCTTGCCTCTCTTCCTCCTTGTGTTTTCTCTTCCAATTTCATTGCATAAAGGGTTCACTGCGGATCATCTTGCGCTTTGTAGACTCCCCTCTATTGCAAAACATATCACCAGCTCACCAGGCGGATCTTGTACAACCAGCTCCCTTGATCGAGCCATCAACACAGTTGCGATGTCTTGGCCAATCGATCTCAATGCAAAGCCGGTGCCGAGGCCGACGCCGCAGCTGCCCGTAAGTACACACGGGCAGGACTTTGGCGTCACAGTCCTTGCCGCTGCGAAGCTATGCATGTACCATTCGCTGACACGGCGCGAGCCGCTATGCGTCTCTTTCCGTCTACCCTACCGCAGGACTCGGTCATGCAAATGTTCTCAATGAAGGGCAAAGTGGTATGCATCAGCGGCGCCGGATCAGGCATCGGCTTTGCCGTGGCAGAAGCGATGGCCGAGGCGGGCGCGGACGTCGCGATCTGGTACAACTCAAACAAGAGCGCAATCGAGAAGGCGGAGAACGGTCTGGCGAAGAAGTTTGGCGTCAAGGCCAAGGCGTATCAGTGCGGCGTGACCAAGTTCGAGGACGTGGACCGCACGATCAAAGAGGTAGAAAAGGACTTTGGTCGCATTGACGTCTTTGTGCGTATTAATCCAGTCATGCCAACGTACCTCAGGAGCGGGTGTAAGAAGAGGGAAGATGCCTGACACCATTCTCCTCACATCTGACCTCTCCAGATCGCCAACGCCGGCGTCGGATTCCCAGGCGGCATTCTCGAGCGCAGCCTTGAGGACTGGCACAAGATCATCGACTGCAACTACAATGGTGTCTACTACTGCGCCAAGTCGGTTGGCGAGATCTTCAAGAAGCAAGGCAAGGGCAACTTTATCATTACCTCTTCCATGAGCGGCCACATCGTCAACGTCCCGCTGGACCAGGGGTGCTAGTGAGTCTCCTCCCAAGCAATGTTGGTCATGGGTCGGTGGCGGGTTTAGCTTATTCCATGCTCGGATCTCTATTTACAACAGCAACTCGACCAAGGCAGCAGTCAGGCAGTGAGTTCTCTCAACAGCATGTCAATCAAGCGCACACATCTGATGTTCCTTTTGCCCTGGCGTCCCCGGCAGCCTGGGCAAGTCGCTCGCGCGCGAGTGGCGCGACTTTGCGCGCGTCAACTCTGTCTCACCGGGGTTCTTCGACACGGACCTAGGTGCGGCGCCGCAGGTGCAGGTACAAGCGTTCAACAGTGCCGTGCTCGGCAGGCAGGGTGACGTCAAGGAGCTCAAGGGCGTCTACTTGTACCTCGCGAGCGACGCGAGCACGTTCACGACCGGCTGCGATATCATTGTCGATGGCGGCTACACGCTGCCATGAGCAGCGGAAAAGGGCGCCGTTGGCTTGCAAGGGCGGTTCAAAAGCTGGGAGTTCGAAACTTGACAGGAGGGAGACATGGGTGGAAACGAGTAGAATATTGCGTGTGTTTGAGCTTCCAATGCAATCCATGAAACGGCGGGGCCGAACAAGCCTGCAAACGTGCCATATCCCAGGTTCTACATGGCCCACATTGTTAAGGAAGACCGCACTGGTTATGAGTCAGTGTGTCTTCACGGCGGTGTTCTATATACGAGTACATGAACCGTCGAAGGCGCCAGAGTTGTATACATCCACACCATGCGTCCGGATGCGCGACAATGAGCAGCCCCTGCGTGCGCAGGTCAAGCTGCACACCAAGTTCTGCAATGTCCGCCGTCTGTGACGAGCATGGCTACAACGGGTGCTGGCTGGCTCGTGCGAAGCCTCTTTTGCCATTCTTAGTGCATGCCGCATCTGATGCCTGTCCCTCGGCCCTCGCTGCTCACGGCGCCGTTGGTTGTCTTGTCAGCGACGATAATGCGCAGGCCTGCGCAAGGCAATTGTCTGTATGCGCACTGTGCAGTCGAGCATTCCGATGCGTCGCGCAGAGCAAGGTCCATCCGCCTCGTCCCGCCTGCGAGCTGCGCGTCTCCGAGTATACATTTCAAACCGCTGGGCGGACGGGGGAGAGACCATCAAAAGGTGTGGTGGGTGATCTTGAGTTAGCCTCATGGAAGCGGAATGGAAGGTGAATATCAGAATTAGGGTTGAGTCTAGTTGCTAAGCCCTTTTTCATGATGGAGAATCGGGGAAATGAAACGTCGCAGCGTCAGCCGCAATCAACGACCGAGGGCGCGTGCGGGACACACTGCCCGCAATCTCTAACCCTGCGGGCTAACACTCTTTGCTGCTCTGCTGTGGTGCAGACTATGAATGTAGCGGCAGGACGCCGTGGCGACATGGCAGTGTATTCTGATTTGATCAGCGCATGTGTGTGCTCCCCTGCTGCACGCTAAACCGAATGTTCTGCAGTGCCGCTTTCCTCCAGCGGTTTTGTACATACACCAACCCTCCCTTTGTCGTACGATGAGGATGCCTCGCTGCTGGTCATGCGCGTGGTTCACGCTGCGTATCGCTGGTAGCATGTATATTCATCATAGAGCACACGCGCTGTGCATTTGCAGGTGTGTATGGCGGCGAGTGGTAAGTAGGTATCGCAGTATTGCTGCTCACCTTTGCAAAGAAAGAGAGTTGTTGGCAAAGGAGCGCTGCGAGCGCACAGCACGCAGGCAGCCCGGCGGCGCTGTGCACGCGGGCAGCACTGCGCAGCACTGCTAACCATCCATATGCACACTGTATGTACATTATATTCTACGAAGGGTCCACCCGCCGCGCTGCAAGAGGCAGGTCAGGCAGGCAGGCAGTCAGTCAGCCCAGTGGAGATGGTGCATTCGGCCATATCCCATCCTCTCCCTCGGCTGGGGTCTTCACACACCTACGGACTTGCACCTCGCACCCCCTCCTTTACATGCATCATCCCATCGAGGTCGACCCGTCGTCCAATCCGACTCGTGCGTCCTCATCGAGACGAAAGAACAGTCCCTGGCTAGCTAGCTCCATACCCAAGCATTCGCACCGTCTCACTCACTCGCTTGCGATCATCCCTCTGCTCTGCTCTGCGCTGCGCCTCGGCTGTCCGCACTGGTTGCGGTTCCCGCAAGCAGCCCAGCGGAACTTCCCATTCACCGCAGCCGCATAGCAGCTTGTACATACCACGGCCCGCCGCTCAGCAAGCAGCACGCGTTGCGCCTTACACTCCTTGCGTGCTGCTACTGCTGCTGCTGCTGCGACTGCGGGGGTGCGGCTAGTGCACAGTCATCTTAGACGGTGTTTGCATCGATACCAGCGAATAAAAGCATTACATACACATCTAGACTGAACAATCGCACTCTGTTGGCCAAGATGATGGGCAGTCCAGCACAAGGTCAGTAGATGGTCACGCTCTTTATTTATTTTTGCTTCGAGACCAAACTCGGCCTTGGCCGATGCTGACAGTGTCTACTCGTGGATCTTCGCAACGCCTCCTGCCGCTCCATCGCTTGCCAATCGATGCTCCTCCCCATCACATCATATGCATTGCCCAACTGCCTTGCATCCGCCTCCCGCGCACCCAGCAGGAGGCGGATTCATGGCCGGCAGCCCTAGCTCGGGCTTTCTTCCAGCATCACCCTCGCAATCGCAACTACAACAAAACGGCAGCTTGGCGAATGGCGTTGGCGGCGGCTCCGCGGGAGGAGATTTGCAAGAGAAGATCGCAGCAGCAAGGAGACAGGCGGATGGCTTGAAGGAGCAGATTAGAGCGAAAAAGGACGTGATGGCTGATACCAGCTGTAAGTGCGATCGTGCAGGTGGCGAGCAAAGAGGGCGCAGCGTGGATGACCCTTGCTTCCCGCCTTGTGTCTTGCTTCTGCACAACAGTGCGAGCGATGGCCGGCGAGGTAGACCCGCTGCCTCGGATCGTAATGAAGCCGCGTCGAACGCTGAAAGGTCACCTGGCCAAGATCTACGCGATGCACTGGGCGAACGACAAGCGGCATCTCGTCTCGGCCTCACAGGACGGCAAGTTGATTGTGTGGGACGCATACACGACCAACAAGGTACATGCCGTACCCCTGCGCTCGTCATGGGTCATGACGTGCGCGTACGCACCAAGCGGCAACCTCGTCGCCTGCGGCGGTCTCGACAACATCTGCAGCATCTACAACCTCCGCAACAAGGAAGGCAACGTCCGCGTCGCCCGCGAGCTCTCCGCGCACACCGGCTACCTCTCCTGCTGCAGGTTCCTCAACGACCGCCAGATCCTCACATCCTCTGGCGACATGACGTGCATGCTCTGGGATATCGAGGCCGGCGTTAGGATTCAAGAGTATAATGACCACACTGGCGATGTGATGAGGTGAGTTGAAGCGCCAAGTGTGTATACTTCTCGATCAAGCGCGTCCTGACCTGATCGTGTCTTTTGGCTTGAACGACAATGGCAGCCTGTCGCTCGGCCCAAATCCCAACATCTTCGTCTCGGGCGCGTGCGACGCCATGGCCAAGGTCTGGGACATCCGCTCGGGCAAGGCGGTGCAGACATTTGCGGGGCATGAGTCGGACATCAACGCGGTGCAGTTCTTCCCCAACGGCGACGCGTTCGCCACCGGCTCGGACGACGCATCGTGCCGGCTGTTCGACATGCGCGCGGACCGCGAGATGAACCAGTACACCCACGACAACATCCTCTGCGGCATCACCTCCGTCGCGTTCAGCATCAGTGGCCGCCTGCTCTTTGCCGGCTACGACGACTGCAACTGCAACGTCTGGGACACGCTCAAAGGCGAGCGCGTCGGCGTTCTCGCCGCGCATGAGAACCGCGTCAGCTGCCTCGGTGTCAGTACCGACGGCATAGCGCTCGGCACCGGTAGCTGGGACGCCAGGCTGCTCATCTGGGCGTGAGCATTAGCGTTGGCGAGCAGGGACAGGAACAGGGGCGCAGGCGCAGAAGCAGGAGGACGAGCAGGCGGAGGTGCAGGTGCATGCCGGTGGATTGAGGCGGCAGCAACAGCGGCGGGGATAGGCGGCTTGTAGCGCTATGGGGTGATCTAGCCATTTGGTAACATACCCTGCTTGCAGGCGGGGGCCGGGGACCAGACGGCCTTGGGCTTCTACGCTGTCTCCACATCTGCTACTTTGTCTGGCTAACAGCGCGCGGGGCTCGGTGTACATGCGCGACCGCCGTTCGCCTCGTTGTTGCAGCGCTTTTCAAGAAGTGCTGTCCGCCTCGGAAGGCCGCGAAGCCGTCAGGGTACGCTGCGCCATTACATGCTTTCGCGTATACAAGAATACGCACATACACACACGCACGTACACGAACACGTCGCCACTGCCTTCCGTTTTCTTGACAACCGCCTTCCACCATCTCCGGCTGCTACTCGTCGCTTTCACCACCCTCGCCACGGCTCTCGCATATATCTACGACTCAACAGGCTCTCCCATCACCCGCTATTACCCAAGTCACCGTACGCCCCGTCCTTCCTTTCGTCCTTGCGGTCCGCTTTGCCCCTGTTTTATTTTTGTTTGGGTCACCCTGCCGTTTTCCCGCTCCGCCCGATAATACGCTCCGCCCCCCCCTCCCCTCCCACACCCTCATCTATCAACCACCTGCTCCCTACATCCACAATCACGATCTGTGTGACATAGCCTTCGTAAGGACGATTCGAAATGCATGACAATGAGACTTGCTTACCTCTTTCAGGTGTGGGCTAGGTTCATGTAGGCATGAATGATCGCTGCATGAATGCACGGGCAGATTGCAGGGACGAAAGGGAGGAAAGGACCGTGGAAGATGAAGAGCCCAGCAGCCGGGTAGGAGGGTCCCTCCCGCTTTTTCCTATCTGAGATGCACAATTACAGCCGTGCAGAGACGCACACACGTGAAATCCGGTCCGGCTGCCGAGTCAGACCGACTGGCGAAGGACTATTGGTGGCTCTTGGCTGTGCACATCGGCATTCACTTCACCGATGACCGCGCAAGCGAGTCGAAGTGTCGCTGCGAGCTGGTGCACGAGGCTCACGAGCACGCCGAACAGAGCAACCACGGCGCTGATGCACGTCGCCAGCCACTAGACGCACACCCTGGTTATCCTTCCGACCGGAGTGGACGCGGATGTGTTTCCACTGCTTGAGGCAGAGGGGTTGCGGACGTGATGGGCGGCCGAGCGTCATGCAACCGGGCTGCGTGCGCAGTGCTTCGAGAGATGCCAAGATCTACTATATAACCAAAGCAGCTCCAATCATCTTCCGCAACGGTCCACGGGCTGCGTCGGACGCATGATTGATGTGCCAATCAGAACCCCACCTGCTCGCAGTGGCTCATCGCCTGGCTGATGGCTCGCGTCTTCTATTGACAAGACGGCACGCAATGCTGAGTCAGGGTCACTCGGGCTCTGAGCAGCGCGGATCAAGCCTCATTGTGCGATTCAGGCTGGTGATGACGAGGACGGCGCATTCCTTATGGATGCCAGCGTTCATACATGATCGTGCAACTTTAGTTGACAGGCGATGAGATGCTTCTTCATGTTTGTCAGGACGCCGATGAGAGGGTGATGAATGAAATAAGTCATCGCCGAAATCTTCGCGATCATGTTGGCTGTTGACGCGACGCGCTTTCGTTGGTAGTTGCATCGACCGAGTCTTCCTCGTCCTGGCGTCGTGCTTCCTGCCCATGCACGACCTGCTCAGGTTCAAGGACCGCGCATAGGACGCTGCGCAGCCCACACAGTGCTTGCTGCGTCTCCAGGCTAGCCGCCTGAATGCGTGGCTCGAACCAAGTGAGACAGCATCAGCAACATGAACGCCGACCATCGCTCCGCCGGGTCCCTAGGGCCTCAGCGAGTTTCGAGTCAAGGGCAACAGCGCCGATCGCCTGTTCGCTACATCCTCGGCACACCGTTGGGCGCAGAGCGGAAGCTTCCTTCAACCAGCGCCCATGCTGGCGCTGATGGCGAGCGCTCAACGTCTTCCTTGTCGCCGGCTTCTACGCATAACACCTTCGGACATGCAGAGAGCGCGGCTTCCTTTGTAACAAGCCAGTCTTGTGGTCCTTCGGGGTCGCTGCGGCCCAACGGAATCGCTGCAAGTGCAGCGGGGAATGCGTCGGTTTACGACGCATTCGACGAGCAGTCATGGCTTCAAGGGCTTGGATGGCAGATTAAAAGGGCGCTCTCGAAGCCCGTCTCGGCGCCGACGAGCGGCTTGACGTATGCTTCCACAGTGTCACCGGCGAAGAAACGCTTCATTCGGATGCCATGGACGCCCTCGCGCAGGGAAGATTTATCTTCCATGACGCCTGTCTCGTCATCGAAAGGCAAGCAGAGGGCTTCCAAAGATGCATGGACAGATGAGACGCCCGCCTCAGCATCACTACAAGGGACATCCGGTGCCCAGCTCATCTATGCCGACGAGGCAACAGAAGAACCACTAAAGCAGCAGTACGGCTTCTACCGCACAGCAGCGACGCAGACTACACCGCCACCATCCCCTCCTCCAAGTGCGAAGGTCGACTACCGGCTCGACACGCTGGCAAGCGTCGCAGCGGAGGATGGCATCGTCCTGCCAGGCTCGTCGGCGCAAGGCGCTGCGGAACATCTTCAGAATGGCACCTCTGGTGCAGCTGCGCTGGAACGCGCGCGACATGCAGCGCGCGCTGTGCACGAGATGCTCGCACAGGGAGGCGTCGAAGCCGCCGACGGCCGCGCTTTGGCGGAACAGCGCGCTATGCAGCTCGACATGGAAGGCGCTTTCAAGGCGGTCGGAGGCGGAAACGCTAGTGCCGGGGGAGACAACTCCACCAGCGGAGAGGAGGGCGAACAAGACGCAGGTGCTGATGGTGCGCCATCGTCTTTCATCCGGCGCTTCGTCCTGCCAGGTGGGCACGTGGATGTTCTAGCTGCACTGCAGGCACGAGCTGGGCTAGAACGAGATCAGCAGCCGCAGCACGAAGCCGAGAGCGAGAGTGAGGTATGGGATGACAGAGAAGCGCCGCAGCGTGCTCTGATACAGGTGAGAGAGCATGTTTGATTCTGCTTGGCTTCAATCACACTGACGCCTAAAACGCCTCTCAAGGAGATCTTTGAATCTGCGCAAAGTCAGCAGGAGGCATACAATGCTTCCGACAGCGACGACCAAGAAATGAAAGACGGCAAGTACAAAGACGCTTCCCAGCGACCCACGCTCAAATTGCCGCCTACAGGCCCACGGCCGTTCATTCATCCCGTGTCCGATCGTGTCTTCAGCGACGAGGAAGTCGAGGATGGCGATGACGAGGATGAAGACATGCTCGATGGAGAGGAGGGCGAGATTGGGGACTCAGATGATGAGGATGAGAGCGAAGCCGAAGAAGACATCAGAGCAAAAGCGCACTGCAACAGCATAGGCATCGCAATCCGTCGGCCTCAAGATGCGGCAGGCGATAGCGAGGAAGAGGGCGGCGTGCTTGGCTCGTCGCAGGTGGATGGGGAAGGCTCCAGCCAAAGCGAAGATGACGCGGCCGGTGTGGATTCGGAAAACGCGATCGTTCTGGGCGACACTAGCGACGAGGAGGAGGAAGAAGATGAAGATGAGGAAGAGGGGAACGTGGAGGTTGAAGACGAGGAAGATGAGGATGTCGATTCGGACGTTGAGGACAAGGAGCACAAAGCCGATGCTGGTGCTAAGGAGCAGGAGCAGGATGAGGCTCAGGCGCCTGCAACATTGGTGCGCTTTGGTGCCATCCATGCATCCGACTTTCTCGAATACAACGACGAGGATAACAAACTGCCCCGGAACGGTTCAAAGCGGACCAGAGTGCAATTGCAGGGAGGTGAGGACGGCCACCAATTTGTCCAGTTCCCAGACTCATCGCCTACAGCACGACCTGCGCAGAGCGAGGATGCCATTGACACAGATGCTCACGCATCGTCGAAAACAGAAGGCGCTAAAGTATTTGACATTGCGCAATCCGCAGCATCGCTTGCTGCAGGCTATCCTCCAAGGCAAGAAGGTGGTTCAGTGTCCGCACCCGCAGCCGGCCTCGCGCCATTTTCTCAGTGGCCCATGCCGACAGCATCGACATCGGCATTGGCGTCAGCTCCTCCGGTGCCCCCAGCTTTCACAGCGCTTGAGGGAGACATGAGCTGGCCGCCGCCTCCGCCTCCGCCTGCTTTCTCTCCAGATGCGACTACAAACAACGCCTCTTTTAATTGTCAAAGGGGCATGGACCTTTCTGCTACCCGAGGATGGGAGCCGCCTACTCTAGGTTCGTCCACTCAGAGCCAGGCATATCCGCCAGACTCGATGGGCTTCGGACTCGATCCTGCTCTGAGCTCGTCGCGGCAGCCCGGAGAGAATGCGTCGTCGTCCCTCTTTTCGGCCAATGCGAAAGCTTCAGATGCGAGCGCAGCGGTAACCAAGGCTCCCGCGACAGAGGGCAGCCTTATCGAAGGGCAGCTCTCCAAACATCCATCAAGCCCCACTGGCCTGCACGACGGGTCGCTTCTTGTCAGCACACAGGACCTCAGGCTTGCAGAGCCTGAAAATGAGTCTCCTGCCTCCAGCGCATTGGCAAAATCCCCGCAGCTCCAATACGACCTTCCCAAGTCAGCGATAT
This sequence comes from Tilletiaria anomala UBC 951, assembly GCF_000711695.1. NCBI lineage: Eukaryota > Fungi > Basidiomycota > Exobasidiomycetes > Georgefischeriales > Tilletiariaceae > Tilletiaria > Tilletiaria anomala. Next base: position 23,778 of record NW_013546895.1, on the reverse strand, counting down.
CCTCGGTGCAAGACTCGCGTTCCAACCCTGTCCTTGCTGCACCTACCACCAAAGAGCTTCTTGCTGCTGATAGTGCGGAGCTTCATTTGCTCAAGTGCGTCATCAACAAGTCAGGTCACGGCACACCAGCAGGTTCCACGCTCTGGCAAGCAGGCTCTGTCACGGCTTCCTCAGCAACCGATGCTCATGCCGGGCCCGAAACGAAAGCGGTTGGCGTTGGGCGAGCATTCGGCTCAGAATCAGCGACGACAGCTACATCAGAAGCGAGCCGACCTATGCCGGCTGAAGTATCTGAGCTCGCTGAGCAGACTGATCTGACGCTGGTGCAACCAGGAGCAGAACCCCTCGCGGCCAAAGCGGCGGTAGCAAACGGCGCCTCTCAGCCCACTACTGTTCGCAACGCAGCTGGATCCGTCGCAGCAACAGCAAGGAGTCCACTGCTTACCGAGCAACATGCTGCGCCACTGTTGACCCCAACCGATGTTCCTTCCCCCGCCCACTATATCAGTGAGCCGGTTGATCCGACTTCGCTGAGTTCTGGGAAGGATTTTGTCGCGTTCAAAGCATCAGTGGCAGACAAAGGCCTGGCCCCTGATTCTATTTGTTCAGCACATGGGTCCGCAACTGCAGCAAAAGGCAGTTCACTGCCTACCCCTCAGCCTGCAGCCTCGATGCTGACTCTGTTTGGCCCCGAGGATGCTACCCCACATGTCGCTGAGCTGGCTTCCGCTGAGCAAGTAGGAATGCTGCAAGCTATCACCCAATCCCTGCCCACATCTATAGAGACTGTTACGAAGAGCCCAACCATTTTGCCGACAGAGCAGCCGGCCGCTAGGTCGGCAACCGCGGCCGAAGCTGGGCAAGGCACCTTCGCGAATGAAATCACAGCGCAACACAATCCAATGGATGTCGATGCATCGCAAGGACTCCCAGCCGAAACTAGCGAAACAAAAAAGGAGAAAGCAGAAGAGAGTCTACCCAAGGATGACACAGCAACCAACGCGACCGAGCCTCCGCATGACAAGGTCGAAAGTGCTCCAGCGGCTGCCCAGTTATCTCCAGGATCTTTGCCATCGTTCGTCAGTACTGCCTTCGCACCTATGGCACAAGTCATCGAAAATGCCAACCCAGACCAAAGCTCGCTTCCTTCGGTGAAAGGGGTATCCGACGCCACCCCCCAGGAGGCTATCGGGAATGGAAACCCCACCTACTCTGTCGATGACGAGGATCAGATGTTTGACTTTGATGCTGCTGGCGCAGATGAACCCGATCCTGGCAATGACGTTGATGAAAGAGAGCCGGTGCGGACGGTTGAGGCACAGAGCACCAAAGCCTCACGTTCGGATGCCCAGCTGCCGGCATCGTCGGCACCCTGCACGAATAGTCACAGTGTCGCTACAAGCAAGTCGGATGAAGATTCCCGTCAAACGAAAGCAGCGCCAGTTCTCCCAACAACAGCTTCATCGCCGGCAGCTTCGCATGGGCCTAGCACGAAACTTTCGCAAGGTCATCATCGTCATCATCACCATCACCACCAGAAGAACAGCAACACTTCCACGTGCAACAATGTATCCTTAGCCGACTCAGCAGCAACAGAAGGGCGGGTCACACGTTCGCAGTGAGTGGCATTTGAGCTTTGTCTGAGCCCTCATGAGCGCTGATCCGCGGGCGCTTCTACAGCTGTCGTTTCCATCATGTGACTCTCGAGCGGCAAGCAAACCAGCCAAGCTTCATCGTTCCGGGCTGTACCTTGCTGCACGAAGCCCTAGCGGAAGAGGGCGCCGTTGACAAAGGGGAAGCAACCGGCGAACAGATGGAGGACAAAGAATCATTCCAGCCAGAGGACCTCGCAAATGACCTCTACCACGCTCTCACTCGCATTGTCGGCTCCGAGATTCTCGACGAGGTCTACGTCCTGCGCGATCGTCTTCCGCCCGGCATTGTGCTCGAGGATCCCGATGGCGAGCCATCGACAGCTAACAAAGCTGAAGCAAAGCAGAACGACGCACAAATCGAAGCCCAGCTGCAAAAGACGCCGCCGCCTATCTCCCATGACGCTCACGATGAGAGCATGTCAAGCGGCAAGCGGACCCGCTCATCTGAAAAGCGACATCGTCACCCTAGCCCGGACGGCGACCAAGCCGACTACCTTCCGCCCGAGACCCCAAGCCAGCGCATCAGTGCTCGCAAAAGCGAGCGGAACGACGGATTAGGTGCAGATATCTCCTTTGAGCTCTTGGAGGAACGCGATATGGACGCAGAGATGGACGATATTGAGCTCGTAGGAAGGAAGCGCAAGGCAGCAGGAGCCAAGGATCTGCAGCAAAATGACGAACAGGTGGAAACCAGAGCAGTACAAGAGTCCCAGATACCTGCACGATCCAAGCGTCTTCGGGTCGCGCCGAGTCAACCCGAAGATGAAGACGTGGCAACCGACGTTCACACACCCTCACGACCCACAAGAACCCGCCGGAAGAGTGCTGCCGAGGCACCATCCACTGCATCCCAACAACAGAATCCTCAACCTGAATCGCAGTCCACTACCACGTCACGCATACGCACGAGTAAGCGACAGCGGGAAGGTGATGTTGCAGAGCCTCGACAGGCTGAATCGTCTTCTACGACTGTGCGGTCATCGACCCGCACTCGCAGCAAAAGCCGGCGGTCTCCTGCTGGCAATCAGGAAAGTCAGTTGCAGTCGCAGTCTCAGTCTCAGTCGCAAGCTGTTAGTCGATCTGGCTCACAGCGCCGTACCAGACCTTTCACCAAATAGCAATGAGCACATCTGTAGCATAGATGCACGCCTAAATGTGCGACAAGCGTAGGCATTGCGACCGTTACCCAGTGGTCGCTTCTCTCTGAGTCATCAGTCATCCGTAAATCCTTCTATATTAGAAGGCGGAGGCAGCGCCGCAGCTAAAGCACCAAAGGGCCAGCCTGCAGCTGCGCCCACTCGACTATCTCTTCTCACGACGCGATCAACGAGCATCCCAAAGAGCAGACTGTAGCCAGCAAGCAGGCGATGGCGCATGCTTGCCTTGTATTGACAAACGGCAAGGGTGGTAGGAAATGCTTGCAATCAATTTTGTAGCTTGATTATCCGCCTCTATCCCTCATGGCTTTAGATTTTCGGAGGTGCCTCTGGTTGTGGGCGACTTTAACGAGCGAGCCGGTTGATGACCAGGTTCATATTATGATCTGCCCGTTGGACTCTTGAGCAAGCCCCCCATCACCATCACGAGCACGACCGTAACACTCATTTATAGTACTCAACTTAACCTGTTTTCCAAGTTACCCCTGTCCATTCGTTGTCTAACATACTTGGACTATGAGTATGCGTCGCATTCCGATCAACTCGCTCGCTGGAAGATGCGCATTGCCTGCGGAGGTCGCTTTAACGGTCTCGGCTCGACTCCGATCAACGATGCAAGCCGCACCGACGTATGCTCTGCGGCGCTCAATACATGACGCACGATCTTTCGGCACAAGCGCAGTTGCTCTCTCAATCTCTGACGCTGGGACCCAGAAGCTGACATGGCAAAAGGCCCAGTACGAGGCTGATCTCGCGAAGGGCAAGACCTTTCTAGTCGAGCGAGGGTACGATATTGAATCGATGCAGTGGGTCAAACTAGCCGTAGCAGTTGAATCACTGTACGATCCTGACCGTCTATTCTCTACAGCATCACGCCGGTCGTCTGGGGACACCATGACGCGTTCCGACATGGTGAGCAATGAGTAGCGCGAAGCAAACTCGTACGAAACATGCTGAAGTCCGCTATATCCACTTAATGGCAGTGAATAATGTCCATTACTTACGATGGTTCGAATCGGGACGCATGGACTTTGCCGCCAAGTTAGCTGAAAAGCTGTCACAAGAAAGAGCGCAAGACATCATTCAAGGCACGGGCAAGAGCTTCATCCTGGCTGGGGCAAATATCCGATACAGGCGGCCCGTAGTGTGAGTCAATCGTGTCCGCAAGCCTGCGATCTCCAAGGCATCCATCTGACGGTTGTACATGGCCTTGACGCACAACGGTCCTTTTAGCTACCCTGACACGGTGAGCATCGAATGTGTTGTTGCAGGACGGACGTTGCTGATATCCTGTACCATTGCCGCTCTTTGCTATAGATCATCATCGCTCAGTCAATCCTGCTACCGATTGCCCCCTCAAGAGACCGCTTCATGCTGCGGGGTGCGGCGTACTCACTCAAGCAGAAGACGATCGTCTGCACGTGCGACCAAGACTGCGTGTCATATGATTACAATACTCTCAAGAAGGTTCCACTCGAAGATGATTTGTACGACCTGCTGCAAGGGAAGGGTATGTATGATACAGTTGCAATGTTGAAACAATGATATGCAAGCAAAAGATGAATGGGAGCAGCTCAGACGGAGATGGTTTTGAAGAGGTGGAAGCCGTCGGCACTAGTGCTGATGAGCATACCAGGAATCTGAGGGTGCCAATGGACTTCCTTGATCTCGCTGGCGCCATGGTGACAGAAAAGCAACTGGTTGGGAACTTCCTTCCCGTCTGGACCCTTCATTTCTGCGCTGTTGCCGCCTAGCCCGGTCTCCTCGTCATCGGCTTCGACAGACAAGTCCCATAGCGTCACCTGATCGTCGCGACCACTTGCTGCAAATACGGATTCTTCAGACGGGTGCCATTCGACGGATGAGATCGGTGCAGTGTGCCACTGGAACGCGGCGACAGGATCGGGCTTCGCTGCTTTGCCTGCTGTGCCCGTGCCGGACTTGAACGTGCGCATGTCCCATACTTTAAGACCTCCCTCATCGCCGCCGGAGAGTAAGAGGTATTCGGTCTTCTTGTTCCACGCAATGACATTGACGTCCATGTCGTGCGCGCGCTCGACGCTCAAGACCGACTTGCGACTCTTAACACGCACATCCCAAATGCGGATGCTCTGGTCTGCCGAGCATGATGCAAAAACGGTCTGTTCTGTCGGGCTCCATTGCAGGTCTTCGACGCTGGAAGTATGCGAAATAAATGCTGAGGGATGTGTCACATAGCCACTATTTGAGGTGGTGGTGAGATAGATTTTGGAGTGCACGTCGCCGCTCAACAACCGAAGGGTCGATGACTTTGCGCCGGTCGTTTGCAGAGACGCAGGTGTGCTGCCTGCCCAGTCAAGCGCATAGCCTTCCACTCCTGCATGCGCGTCGACAGTGTGGAGCGGAGTGCTGACAGTCTTTTTGTCGACCGTTCCGGCACGGTCCAGACTGCTGAATAGTGGCCTTATGTCGTAAATGTGTACCTTGCCCAGCTCGCTCCATACTGCTATCGGGTAGGGATCGAGAACCTGCTCTGATGATACAGCGGAGGTCGGTGAGGAGACTGGCGCTGCTCGTACCCGGTTGACACCTCCGAGGATGGGTATTGAGCGATATTCAAGGACGGCATCTTCATCGAGATCGTCATCTTCGTCGTCATTCTCGTCATCAGAAAGATCTATACGGACGTGAGAAAGGTGGTCAGCAACTTGACCAGCATGGATTCAAACAACTTCGTATTTGCGTGGGCTCAGACAAAAGAATTAGGTAGCGAGATATTTTCGGCATCGAGTTAGCTCCCAAAGGAGACTCATACAGCCAAATGCCTCAAGCATCATTGCCGACGTCTTCTTTGCATTGAACGAAGACTCACCTCCATCCTTGCTGGTCCGATACATGCTGCTTGCCTTCATAACGAGCACCTCGTTGTTCTTCGGTTGATCTGCCTGGGTGCCTGCGACAAAGTAGGCGGTGTGTGGAAAGCCGCTGCTGCCAGAGCCGGTTCCTCGCTCAACTCCTAGTCCGTCCCGAAGAATGTCGAACGATAGACAGGGCCATGTGACGTTAAGACGATGGAGCATTTCATATGCCGTTTGATCCGGCTCCAACTCGACCTTCTCGCCTTCTGCATGCGCTGATGGAAGATAGACGCGAGTCTTCTCTGTTTCTAGGTCGTCGTCGTCAAGTCGCTCGATCTCACCGTCGACGCTCATCTCCTCGTCGTCAGCAACTGCCTCTCCGTCGTCGTCATACTCTTCGTCTTCGATCTCATCTTCGAATGCATCTTCAAACTCGCCCATGCCCTCGGGCGCTGTGTCTGCGCCTGCTTCTTCTGGCTGTTTGGCCTTACCTGAAGCCACGCGCTTGGACGGCCCGCCGCCGGCGCTTGAGCTAGGCTCAGGCGAACTCGGCGCCTTGCCACTTGCTCTTGATGGGGACGCGGCTCTCTTCGACATTGTGCTGTTGTTCACCGACCGAGTCGATGAGGCAGAGATGTCTAAGAATGAAGGGAGCGAGCAAGAAGAACTATATATGCAAGTCATCCCCTCGTCGTCCCTGCGCCAAAAAAATTTGCCTTCCGATTTTTCTCTCCCGCTTCCGCTCAATCAATGTGAAAGGTTGCACCGATTATTGGTTCCGAGTTCCGTGACTTTTTTGGAATTCTTGCATGTTGTTCGTTCACCTGGCAAATGTCCGCATTGACAACCTCCTCATGTATTGAAAGGCGGGTTGATCGAGGTGTGACAGCCATCGTACATCTCCGCCATAACTAGGGCCATCGATTTTTGCGACTGGATTTCACCTGCACGCGACCCAGACCAGACTCATCCACCATGGCAGGGGCAGACGCATTTACGCAAATGCTGCCCAAACCCCAGCCCGTCCGAGTGCTATTGCTTGGTTCGGGCGGTCGGGAGCATGCCATCGCCGTGCACCTGCTCCGCTCTCCCCTTGTTGAGCACGTCTACGTTGCCCCTGGAAATGGAGGCACAGACGAAAGTGTGGCGGGACGTTCAAATGTGCGATGCACCAACCTCACCGACGTCAAAGTCAAGGGGAAAGACTTTTCTGAAATTACTGAATGGGCAGTCAAGAATGGAATTAGCTTAGTGGTACCCGGTCCTGAGCAGCCGCTCGTAGACGGCGCTGAGAAAGCTTTCAAGAAGGGTGAGCGCAAGAAACAGTAAAATGAACAGGATGAGGCATGAGGCTGAGCTCTGTCCGCGCTTTTCTCAGTCGGTATTCCGTGCTTCGGGCCGACACCTCTGGCAGCGCAGATGGAGGGCTCCAAAACGTTCTCCAAGCACTTCATGTCGCGACACTCGATCCCAACAGCCCGCTACTCTTCTTTCACTGCATCGCAGATCGATGAATGCCTGGCGTATATCAAGGAGCTCGGTGGTGCCAAATCGGTCGTGCTCAAGGCGAGCGGTCTCGCAGCTGGAAAAGGCGTTCTGCTGCCCGAGTCGGAAGCCGAGGCACAGGAGGGTGTGGAGGACATTCTCGTGCGAAAAGTTTTTGGCGAAGAGGCTGGTTCTTCTTTGGTGATCGAGGAACGTCTTTACGGGCCGGAGCTCTCCGTCTTGGCTTTCTCTGATGGATACACCATCAAGGCACTGCCAGGTTGCCAGGACCACAAGCGGATCGGGGAAGGTGACACAGGTCTCAACACTGGCGGAATGGGAGCGTATTGCCCAGCGCCTGAGGGCGTTCCATTTGAGAATGAGATCCAGCGAACGGTTCTCCAACCGACCATTGACGGCATGCGCAAAGACGGGATCCCGTTCGTCGGCTGTCTCTTCGTCGGCCTGATGCTCACCGAGAGCGGGCCAAAAGTCCTGGAGTACAATGTGCGCTTTGGCGATCCCGAGACGGAAGCCGTGCTCGAACTGCTCGAGACGCCGCTTGCGGACATCATGCTTGCTTGCACGCAAGGTCGCCTCGATGCAATTGATTTGAAGGTCAAGCAAGGAATGCACGCGGTCAGCATCGTTCTCGCATCTGAAGGCTACCCGGGCAAGTACCCCGTCGGCTTTCCAATCAACATTCCAACGCCATCTGAACTGCCGGTGAGCGTGAACGTGTACCATGCTGGTACGAAGAGGGATGCCAAGGAAAACGTCGTCACTGCCGGTGGACGCGTTCTGGCCGTCAGCGCTGTAGGGAAGACACTGCAGGAGGCTGTCACGCTCGCGTACCAGGGCGTGGACATGATCCAATTCCAAGGCAAGACCTTCCGCCGCGACATTGCACACCGAGCGCTGAAGCCCGCCTCAACTGCGACTGAGGTACCTACTGAGGAGGACGCTCCCCTCACGTACGCTTCAGCCGGCGTGTCGATCGATGCGGGCGATTCGCTCGTTAATGCCATCAAACCGCTTTGCAAATCAACTCGCCGGCCTGGATGCGATGCTTCCCTTGGTGGATTTGGTGGCGCTTTCGACCTCAAAGTGCTTGGGATGAAGGACCCAATCTTGATCAGCGGGACAGATGGAGTGGGAACCAAGCTGCGGGTTGCCCTCGACGCGAACAAACATGACACTGTCGGTGAGTTCAGCCGATTGCATATTTGAGCGAATTTAGCCTGACCTGCCCCTATACGGTCCTCTTCACTCGCTAGGTATCGACCTCGTGGCGATGTCCGTCAATGACTTGCTCGTGCAAGGCGCGCTACCGCTCTACTTTTTGGACTATTTTGCGTGCTCCAAGCTTGCCGTTCCAGTTGCAACACAAGTCATCTCTGGCATCGCGGAGGGCTGCCGTCAGTCCAACGCGGGTCTTATCGGTGGAGAAACGGCCGAGATGCCGGGAATGTATCACGAAGGCGATTACGACTTGGCCGGCTTCGCCGTCGGTGCAGTGGAGCGCGAAGCACTCCTGCCGAAGATGAGCGAAATGAAAGAAGGTGATGTCGTGCTCGGTCTGCGCAGCTCGGGCCTGCACAGCAATGGTTACAGTCTGGTCCGCAAAGTCGTCGCTCGGGCAGGGTTGCGGTACGACGGCCCAGTGCCATGGCAGGCTTCCGCGGAGGAGGCGCCCCTGCCTGCTACACTGGGTGAGGCGCTTCTCATCCCAACTCGTATCTACGTCAAGGCACTTGAGCCGCTCCTGGCAGCACCCAGTGGCCTGCTCGGCATGTCGCACATTACTGGCGGAGGGTTCACAGAGAATATCCCGCGCGTCATGCCGGAAGGCTTTGGCGTGCAGCTCGATCTGAGCAGTTGGCAGCGGCCGGGGGTCTTCCCATGGCTTCAAAATGTCGGCAAGATCGAGCAAAGAGAGATGGCGAGAACATTCAACAACGGCATCGGCATGGTTCTCATCGTACAATCACAAGAGCAGGACAGGATCATGCATCTACTCAAGCAGGGCTCCGACGGAAAGACGCCGGTCGTGATGGGCAAAGTTGTCAAGGGAAGCGGTGTCTCTTATACAGGATTCGAGTCCTGGAGTGTGTGATTTCATATACAAATAGATTCGAATGGAAGATCATGTGGCTAACCGACTTGAATACAATGTTTCCAAGCAGTATCCCACACCATTCTTGTGGATGTGCATCGCGTGTCAGATGTCAGAGTCTAGGCAAAAAGGTGCCGGATGCCGAGTATAAATACGCAAGAAATGATGTCTGCAGTGAATGATGAACGAACGCACCTGGGTTCTTTTGGTAGGTCATGCTTAGCAGTCGAAAATGGGCGGGCCGCCGGCACTAGCACAGTGTGCCTTCCCGATTCGCCGCCAACGCCTCGTATAGTAATGTTGCACACAACATCCCTAATTCTTGTCCCTCCTGCCAGACTGAAATGTCCCCAAATCACACTGGGGTATGAATAGACAGATCCCACACATCACAAAAGGGTATGGCCAGAACAGCATGTCAAGTCCTCTGAATCCGATCCATCTCTCTTTTTCGCTTGGGCTGCGAGAGCTTCCAGAACACGGGTGATGCTGCGACAAAGCCTTTTGCAAGGCGAAATGGCAGAGCGTTGTTTCCTGAAGCGGACTGCCGGATTTCCCCTGCGGTTGCTTAAGGAAAGCACGGCCTGGGAGTAGATAAGTGTAACCGCTTCACGCTATGGAGCTCACGCCGCCTCGTGTTTGCTTGGTGCTCGGTGGCTTGCCAATCAACATCGAGAACATCATGAAACACCTGAACGCAGGACTGTTCGTCGGCATGTGTCGCGAATAGCATTATGTATCAGATGAAAGTGCATCCTGAACTTGCCGACTTCTTGATGTTGCACTCCTACCTAAATTCAACGGATGCTTTTTGCGCTCACTCGGTCACATTGTCTAGACAACTCTGTGGGGCATTTTGCTGGCGTACAATTTTTCTCCTACAACAATTTGATCATGGAACATGTCTTCAGCGAGCCTATCGTCTGGAAAATTATCTATACCAACGTGCCAGGCGCACGTGTTCCCACCACACCGATCTATTCGTACCAGACGATACCATCATCCCCGCCGTCATTGACTTGTGGGACAGCAAGATGTGCGCACATGGAATCAGCCTGCTGATCTCGACACGCGATATCGTTGGCGAGCGTCTCAGCGAGGATTTCCTCGGTGCGGCGGAGGCTTTAGATTCTCTTTTGCAACGATTCAATGGCATCGCTCCTCCGTCTGGCTGTCGGACGCAGACGCTCGTGCAGCGCTTGCTTGACCCGCTTGCATTGACTACGTTTGAAGAGATATATTTGGACTTGCTCAAGCCTTCCGTGCTCCCACATATCGGCACCGCCCTAAGGCGCACAAGAAGTTCGCAATGGCAGATGCAACTGTCGCAACCGCCTCTCAAGCTCCATGAGCCCTCCTCTTGCACTCCGGACTCAAGGGTTCGCACGGTGTGATGTAATTTGATCGTCTCGTCCGTGGACTGAGATGCGTAGCTCTCATTCTCCAGTAGAGTATTGAAGTGCTGGCAAGTGTGCTCGTCAAGGCTCTACCCTTAGCAACTACCGCCAACAGAGACAAACTCGGTTTTGGGCCTTGCGGGCTATGAGACCACCGCCAAATTATGGGAAACGTGCTGCGGACACGACCGCCCGAAATGCCGTTAGGCAGATACCGAGGGGCCGTGTGGTGTATGAACAGTATAGCAACGTATTGGCCATTGCGGCTTGTGTCACGGCTGCTGCAGGAGACTGGGTCGCGCCAGGTAGGAAGCCAGGTCGTTAAGCCCGTGCCCCTCACTCCAAGCTATGTCCGGTGGGACGTGCGGCCGGCGCTAAGGGAGGAGTCCGTCCTAGTTCGGCTACAGGTTATGTTTCAACATACAAGGGAATACAAGGGAGGGGTGGAAGGGATGCTGAATCACATGTATGGTTTTAAGTGTTGCATCGTCAACTATGTGCACTCGATTCAGGTTGGCGACACTTTGGATACGCATGCGATGCTTGCGAAGCCTATTCTGTCCCGCCCTGCAACTCCCTGCGATTGCTTAGCACAATGCAAAGCATTGCGAAAGCTGTATAATCGCCGCTGCAAGAGCCAACAATACATGTAGACTGCGATTGCATTTCGGGTGTTCGTGAGGGCTGGCAACCTGACTCTTGTGTTCTGCGGCTCTTGAATTAATGGCTTCCCACGAGTGGCTTGGATTTTGGCGTGCCAAGGAAGTGAGTCACATCAAGACCATAAAACAGAACAGTTGTTAGGGCATGACGCCTTCAAAGGACCTCCGTCAGGCTCATCCCAGCACCTCTCACCATCACCGTCATGCTCTCATCTGTCTCAACGGCCGCACCGATGACTCCTGTGAACTTGTTTGACCAACAACAACGCCCAGGGCAGCAGACTCTAACCAACAAGCATCAAGGCCCCCATGCATCTTCCAACTACCGTCACAGTCCAAGTCGACGTCGCCGAAAGTGACGATCAGCCATCGACACTCTTACGTTCGCCCTCAACCATCCCCTCTGCTAGTACTCATAACGCTGAAGCCGCGTGGCCAACGATCGTCATGCGTGGTGCTGGTGACGCCGCTGCATTTGTGGACTCATCCGCCGCAAGTACCTACGGCAGTAGTGGATTCATCAACGATAACGTCAACGTCGGCTCTACCACGATCATTGGCTCTGTGAGTGGCTCCTCCCACATCCCCCCTATATTTCCAGTTCTTATCTCCCAGTCTTCCTTACCAAGGTCATCGGAGTCACCGTAGTTCTCATCCTCTTCGCCGTCGTTGCTGGAGTCGGGCGGCCCGACTCGAGAACGGTGCGTGCGATAGCTCGTCTGCGCGGAGTAGGCCTTTCGCAAAACGTTATCGACAGTTTCAAGACGTACACGTACGGTCAAGACGATCCCGCTGAACCCATCAGGCGCAGGCGCAGCCAGTCGACCTTGACTGCTCCGCAGCACCATCACGCAAACGATGAAGAGACGGTGCCGACGACAGTAACCAGAGGATATGTGGCTGCTGCTGCTGCGCACAGCGCACCGGTGCTTCCATTACCCGAACAGGTGCACTTACCTCCAGATGATACGGTGTTATTTTCACCTTCAGCAATGCTGCCACATCCGTGCACATCGGTCGCTGCTTCTACCTCCGCACCAGCACTGGTACCACTCGGACCATTTTCCGCTCAATCAGCGGCCCTATCCGACCGCCCGGAATCTTCAGCTTCACGTTTTTCCACATTTCTGCCGTCAGCATCTACTCGGTCCAGCCCTTGTTGTCCCTCAAGCGCTGCTGCTCTAAACCCATCAGGGGCAGGACGCAGTGCCATTCGAGGCGGATCCCCGGAGACAAGCACAAGTGTGCCGACCGAAACCTGCTCGATCTGCCTTGAAGATTTTAACACGGGTGAAATGATCCGCGTCCTGGCCTGCTATGCAAAGCACGAGTGTGAGTTCCGGATACCGCAATGTGGATTGGAAATTGGCTCTGACCGCTTTTCGCACTTTGTGTGCTCTATCAGTCCACGCAGCTTGTGTAGACCCCTGGCTTCGTAGCAGGCCGTCGTGTCCTACCTGTCGCTACGACTTTACACCGCTCCGCAGCGTCAACCGCCCCGATGCAAGCCAGCTGGAGAAAGGGCCCGAGACGGTGGCCGGTGCAGCAACTACGACAACGACAGCAAGTACAGAGGTGGCAGCGGCGGCAGTGACGATGCCTTTGACGGACGCGACGGCGCTTGCGGGGCAGTTTCCTCAGCCCCGGACAGCTACACAGCATTCGTCTAGACGTTCTGGGATGCCCAGGACGCCTTGGTGTGGTGTCTTTCGATAGCATTGCAAGCGAACTCGCTCACGCGCAGCTAGCTTCATTTGCAAGCCGACCATCAATATTCACAAGCTTACCGTAGTTGCAGCACCGTTTCAGCCGTGGCACTTTGAAAAGCGCAGCAGAATCTAATCTAGTATGATACGAATTTACGAGGAGTTTTCCTTGATCAACAGCCTCATGTAGTGAGTGCACTCAGTAAGCAGACGCTCAGTTCTGTCTGCAAGAGTAACACCGGAATGCATAATGGCAAACTGTAGAAAGCTTAGATGCGGACGAAGGGGTAGAAACCGTATGAACTGTCTGCCGGCGGTGCACAAATTGTAACTCGGCTCTCGCGGCAACGCAACCTAACCTCTCCGCCGTGCTCAACTAATGGGTGGTTGTCCAACTCCTTCACCTGCCTTGACCGGATTGTTTGCAGGTGCGTGATGAATGGCCTTCTCTTAGCATTAGGAGCAAAGGGCATCGCAAGGGAGGCCGTCAGTATTCACTGATCTGCTCATAATGTCTGAGTCCGATCGCTCTTCGCCCCCCTCGAGCGGGCCTTTGGAGCCTAGCATTTCCGAAGCGGATCGAAGGCACCCAGCCGAGATCGACCTCACCGCGGTCGGTCTTGACATTGAAGAGGATTCCTGCAACGAGTTTGAAGACACCGAGGGGGATAACCAGGAGGAAGTGTACTATCATTACGGGTACCTGCGTGGCGATGATGTCGGGGGCGACGAGGAGGAGGTCTGGATGGATGTTGAGGACGCGTGAGTGTTTGACGAGACGAATTCAAGCACGGTACCGTTCTCATCGCTCCTCTCTGCCGCGCAGCAGCTACGAAGCTACGTTCCATCAAGAAATGGATGTGGGCGAAGAGCTGGATCTATTTGGTGAGCAGCTCTGCTCGGTGTTTGCTCAGTGGCCGAAAGCATGCTGATTCTGTCTCCCAATATGCACTCAGCTTACCGGCTCCCAACTGCTGCTGAGCAGACCGCCCAAGCTGGGAATGGAGCTGAGGATTATGAACCTAGTGATGTTCAAGGAGAGTTAGAAGAGGAAGAGGAAGAGTACATTGCCCCTTCCCCGTCTGCCGCCATGGCACTCCTTCTGCAGCGCCTGGGTCTCGATGGCCTGCGCCAGCTCGTCGCAGCTCGCACACTGCGCATCGTCGATGGGAACAACCACCAATATGCACTAGGGAGCGGCTGGAATCGTCATCTAGGTACCAATAGAGAAGAAGAGGAAGAGGTCAGCGATGACTCAGACGGCGGTGGGTACTGGTGGATGAGCAATACCTGTCGCTTCGATCGCAAGATGAGCGATCGCTGGAAATTGATATCCGAGGGCTTGGAGGCAGGCAGAGAGCTGCGCTGGAGCGGCGAGTTTGGCCGCGTTAGGCGTGAGGTTGCACAGGCGAGATACGCATTAGAGCAGGCTGACAACGCGTGCATGGTCCGATCGCCCGACAAAGGAAAGGCGCGAGAATGGCAAAGCTCGGCGTTTCAGCGGCCTTTCAACCTCTCGTCGCGCATTGCTGGCTGGCGAACTCGTGCGAGTCCTCTGGCTGGCGGCTTTTCTTGCAGCAATTCAGCACACTCTTACGCAATTCCAAAGCAGGATCTCTCCGCCTACGTGCCCAATCATGAGGGCGTCGAGGTGACACGGTACAGTGCTTCACCTGTCTACGTCGCTGCGTACTCTCCGGACGGCTCTTTCTACTACACTTGCTGTCGAGACTTTACGATCCAGCTGTACGACGCGACGAAAGCACCTTCCACGGTTGTGCAGCACATTGCGGCGCCTGACTTTGGTGGCGCACGGCGTCGACTGCGTCCGATGGCTAACGATGGGTTAGACGACCATGACGACTTGGTGTACACAACACTGCATCAGCTCAAGAGCGTACGAGGCCGTGTCGGAGGATGGACAGTGACCGACGCTGTTCTGAGCCCGGACAATCTCTGGATGATCTACGCGACGGCCAGCAGCGCCGTCACGCTCATTCCCACGTCTCACGAGCAGGCGGGCGATAACGCTGGAGAAGACGACGGGGGTGCCACTCCTGCAGCAGCTTATTCCTCGGCAGACCAGCGGCAGGTAGTGCTCGATTTCGGAGCAGCAGACGAGGCCAGTGGTAGAGGCCGAGACACGCGGGATAGCTCGCCGATCTGGTCTCTGAGTTTCTCGGGCGACAGCAAGGAGATCATCGCAGGCGCCAAGAACGGGGAGATCTGCGTGTACGACATTGAGGCGCGGTGCCGGGTTCTCGGGATTGACGCACACAACGACGATGTCAATGCCGTGTGCTTTGCGGACGACCATGCGCAGAATATGCTCATCAGCGGCAGCGACGACTCGTTTGTCAAGGTATGGGACCGCCGTTCGCTCAGTGGTGGCAAGGCAGCAGGCTGGCTACCGGGCCACACGGAGGGCATCAGCTACCTGTGCCCGAAAGGCGATGGCAGGTATCTGTTGTCAAATGGGAAGGACCAGGCATGCAAGCTGTGGGACCTACGGATGATGAAGAGCGAGGGCAGCGTCGATCGCACGACGCACTTCGGTATCCCGCGATTCGACTATCGCACAACGAGGTATCCACGGCCGCGCTACATGAACCACCCGCAGGATGCAAGCGTCATGTCGTACCGTGAGTTTGGGGCCTTGGCCCAGCTGCAGGGGTTTCGGCACGCGCTGACTACTCTTCATCTCTGACCATTGCAGGTGGGCACAGCGTGCTGTACACGCTTGTTCGATGTCGCTTCAGCCCCGCATCGACGACGGGGCAGCAGTACGTATACTCTGGCTCGGCAGATGGTCGCATTCATGTGAGCCCCTCTCTTTCATGCCTAGCAGACGAGCGCTCATCAGCACTTCTCTTTCAATTCGTTGCTGATCGGACGTTGCCTTCCGCACAGATCTGGTCTCTTGACGGGCAGCTCATCCAGGTGCTCGACCGTGCCAAAGCCCAATCGATCTTTAACACCCGCGACGACATATGGGGGTCGCGAGGCGTGCTGCCCGCTGCGGACCCTCTGGCGCCCGTGTCTGAATTCGAGCGCGCCAAGCTGGACTTGGCGCCGCGGACGAATTTCTGCGTGCGTGACGTATCGTGGAGCCCAACGGAGCCGGTTCTGATGAGTGCTTCGTGGGAAGGCGGGCGGGGCACGTACGGAAGCGTCGTCCGGCATGAGTGGAAGGGGTTCGGCAAGAACGGACTGACGAGCTTGAGTGATTGGACGGAGAGACTTCGGAATGAGATGTAAGCGCGAAGGGGTAATCGTTTCTTTCCATGTGAAAGCACACTTTCCCTTATACGAGTGGCTCTACCTTGTCGGCGCAAAGTCCATAGACGCGCTTGGTGTGTTGAATACAGAGCATGTGGACCATGAAAGCACGATATTGTACCAGTGGTGTCCACACCGACCTGACGAGCAGATTGCACCGAATCAACGGGTGCCTGGCTGCAATCGACACAATAGACTGGTGTAGTGCCTTTGCTCTTGGGGCTGTGGCCTTTATTACACTCGTCCAACAGTCAAGCCGACGCATACGATTGGTGGCAATCGCGGCGTTTGGCGCAGCTTGCTATTGCGAAAGGAGCTCGCCAAGCCATCTGGCCTGCAGGAGCAAACATTGATCCCTGACGGTCTACCACTGCTTGCGAGGAAGGCGAGCAGCAGATGTACTCCAAACCCTCCCAGCTAAGCCACTACCGTGTCCACCGTCTCGAAAGTCATTCGAAATGCCCCCTTCCGTCGCCACCCGCGGCCGGAGGCGTGGTGGCACCGTCGATAGCGTCGCCACCACTGCGCCAGCCCGCTCAGCACAGAATCAGGAAATTGCCGTGCATAGCTCAGTTCAAGACCATATCTCTGTGTTAATTTCTGGAAAGACGGATCAAGATGATCAAGAAGAAGACTTGGACGACTTTGACGACCAGGAAGAGGAAGGAGAGGATCTCGACGAAGATCTCGATGATGACATGGACGCTGGAGAAGCACAAATTGTGATGAACGACATCGCTTTGCGTCACCTCGCTATGGCCGAGCTCGAGGAGATGGGCCTCGTCGGCATTGGCGAGGAGGATGATGAGGAGGATTTCTACGACGACGACGGAAACCTTAATGAGGTTGATCTCGACGAGGCGCTCTTCAATCCCCCCCTTGGCGGACTTTACGCTGTGAGTGACTTTCATCGCATTGCATCTGACCGTAACCCCCCATGGCCATGTTCTCACTCGCTACCAATGATGCTCGGCTGCTTTACAGGGCCTGAATGACAGTGAAGACGAAGAAGACTTTGATGAGGACGATGACGATGATGTGGGAGTGTACAGCTACGTATACGGTGCCTTCACCTCTGAATCGCCTCCTTTGGTTTTTTCCGAATGACTGACGCTTGCTCATTCTGTTATCTCTTCCATTACGCTCAAAGACACTCGAATGCTCCACGGTCATCCAGAGGGCTTCTACGACCGCGTCGAACGTCCAATCGCTGCGGGCCTGCAAGCCAAGCTGAGCGGCGACTTCGGACGACTGCCTCGTTGGCACACATCTCTCTCCACGCTGCTGCCATCAACCTCAGCAAGCACCAGAGATACCTCGCCATTGACCTCTGGCTACAACTCCAAACGTCGAAGAAGCAGGCGGACTAGCAGGCGGACTAGCAGCAGCGCTAGTAGCAGTGACGACGGCGCTATATTCACGTCCTCGCGCAGAGGCCAGAGGAGCGCTTTCCTCGTGCCACACGAGGAAAGCGAGGAAGACGGTCGCGCATCACAACACACCGCGGGCATATCTGCTTTTTCGCAGTCACGTAATCTGGCGGATATGATTTACGCCCGCAAAACGGCGAGGGCAAGCGGTAGCGGCGCTAGAGCTGGGGAGACAGAGGCGAATGCCTTGGCAAGAAGCCAGCTTGGCGTGAGTTCTCAGAGGATCCTTGCTTCTCTATCTGGTTGCTTGATTGGACAACTGATACTCTCAGATGCACCCAGGCATATGTACCGAATTCGGATGGTGTCGAGGTTGCGAGATATGGAAGTGCTTGCTACTGCGGGCAATATTCTCAGGGCAAATCTCAGTCACGCTCTTGATTGCGTACTTCCATCACTTCGCTGATTCTTCTCCCTGCCTGCCACTCACTGCCCTCGCAGACTCCTCCTTCTTCTACACCTGCACGCAAGACTATCGCGTTCAGATGTACGACGTGAATATCGCGCCGCTGCACCGCGCCGAAACGCACGAGTTTGGCTTTTCCGGCGGCTTCCGGCATCGCTTGCGGCAAATGTACCACGAAGACGAGAGCTCGCACACCACCTCGCTGCAACTCAGGCGCAGCATCGCAGGTAGGATGTGCAACTGGACCATCAGCGATGCGCATCTCAGCCCGGATAATCGATGGATGATCTACTCAAGCCTCACGCCTCACGTCCACCTCGTCCCGACGGCGGACGTCGCGGAGGGCGTGATGGGTTCCGAACCCGGTGCTCCTGTTGCTTTATCAAATCATGGAGCGAGGATGAATACTGCTGACAGCCAGCAGGTCATGTTGGACTTTACGGGTCAATCCTCTTCCAACGGCTACTACGGCGACGCGCTCTTCTCGATCCGCTTCTCGGGAAACGGCAAAGAGATAGTCGCCGGAGCGCGCGCTGGCGATATTTATGTGTACGACATCGAAGCGCGGGGGCGCGTCTTATCCATCGAAGCGCACAGCGACGACGTCAACAGCGTCTGCTTTGCCGATGCCGGCAGCACCAACATGCTTCTGAGCGGCAGTGACGACGGAACAGTCAAAGTCTGGGATCGGCGATCGCTCAGCAACGCCAAAGCAGCAGGAACGCTGCAAGGGCATTCGGGTGGCCTAACATTCGTCGCGCCCAAGGGCGACGGGCGGTATTGTGTATCGAACGGCAAGGATCACGCGTGCAAGCTGTGGGATCTGCGGATGATGTCGGATGGAGATGCCGCAGCCTCCCCCATCTCGGGCAAGATGTCCCATTTCAGGGAAAGGAAAGACCACTCGCTGATGACGTATCGTGGGCATGCGGTGTGTAGGACGCTCATTCGCTGCAATTTCAGTCCCATCGCCACGACTGGACAGCAGTATGTCTACTCAGGTAGCGCAGATGGTCGTATTCACGTGAGTATCTGGCATCCGCGTGGGCTCCTCCCGCCTTGTGAAGCCCGAAGTGCATCTAAATAAGTTCTCACTGAACACTTTACTGGCTGCAGATATGGTCTCTGGATGGCCGCACAGTACAGACGCTCGATCGCTCGCGTTCCATGCCTCTTATCTCTCCCGTGCCAGGGCGTAGCAGGCAGCCCAACGACCCCTCAGCACCGGAGTCCGATCCGCCCGTGCCGAGTCGCGACAGACGTGTGATTAACACGGTGCGCGACGTGTCGTGGCACAGCAGTGAGCCGAGTTTGATGAGCACCAGCTGGGGCAGCGCCGGCGGAGACGGCGGGAGCGTTGCAAAGCACGAATGGAAGGGATTCGGCAAGAATGGGCTTACAAAACTGGAAGATTGGGTGGAGAAGATGCGTGCAGAATGCTATGCGTAAACGGCCATGGTATTATTTCGCCGCAATGCCCTCCCTACATTGCTTTTAACCTCAATAGTTTGCATACGCAGCGAACAGATCACCTTTCGCATATAGACGAATTCTACAGCGAGTGATTGTACACGTCGTTGGCTCCCTCACAACTTGGCAGTGACATTTCCCTGAGGCCGAGCTTGCATCGGCAAAGCGTGGAACCGCGCCGTGTGCTCATGGCGCGTTTCAGTGTCCGCCGGACGCGCAGCAACACTTGGGCAAAGTGATCCATTTTCCTTCCTTCTCCAATCGTGTATCAAGTGTGCGAGTGCGCGGATGTCCTCCTCGGTATTGCTCGCATGTACGCATATGCGCACGCGATCTTGGCCTTTGGGCACGGTCGGGTAAGTGATGCCGCGCACGATCATGCGGCCCTCTTGCTGCAGGAACGCGGCGAGTGCTTTAGGTCGAGGAGACAGAAGTGGGACGATCGGCGAAGGGTAGCTGAGCGATGAGTGATGATGTGCGCAGGCAGATGGGAGCGGAGGCGCAGCATGGCCATGCAACAACTGGTGGAGAAGAGCAGCGTTGTCTAACACGCGGCGTTGATTCTCGGCGTGCAGGGGCGTGACGAGCGCATGTAGCGCGGCTTGTATGGAGAGAAGGGCACTGGGCGGCAACGCGGTCGAGTAGATCTGCTCAAATCGAGGGAGTCAGTTGCAAGGAAAAGAAATTTTGAATTTGTCATGGCCAGGTCAGCACGCACCAATGGCCTCGCGTAGTTCAGAAGAAAAGCCTTGACGAGCTCCGAGCACAGTACTGCCGCGCCTGAGCAGCCTAATGCTTTGCCAAATGTTGCGAGTCGGATATCTACGGCGTCTTCTAGCCCTAACCCAACAGTACAGCCTTTTCCGTTCTCGCCGTAGACGCCCACTCCATGCGCCTCATCGACAATGAGGCAGCGATTCTCGCGCGGAACGTGTCGTGCCACGGTATCGCACAGGCTCGGGAGCGGACACATGTCTCCATCCATGCTGTACACGGACTCGACAGCAATAAAGACCGTGCGCGCCGTCGAAGAGCACGGTACATGTGCTGCTCTTTCTTGGCGCAACAGCTGATCGAGGTGGTGCATGTCGTTGTGCCCAAATGCGAGCGACCGCGCGCGGCTTTTGCGAATTCCATCGTGCATGCTTGCGTGTACCAGCTCGTCGTATAGCACCAAGTCGCCTTCTTTGGGTAAAACGGCTAGGAGAGACGCATTCGCCGAAAATCCAGTGTTGAACAGCAATGCTGATTCAGAATGGAAGTGTGAGGCGATTGCGAGTTCGACCTACGGCATTGTAAGATAATCCAGCAATGAACGACTGCGTTATAGTATAGAGGACATTATCGAAAGCTCCTCACCTCCTCCGCCAGGACATTGTTTCCGTCAAGCAAGCGGCTGCCAGAGCTTCCAGTTAAGGGTTGATTCGGATGATCGCGCTCGTACTGTTGCATTCTCCGCATGAAATCGTGCCTCATCGCCGGAGCCGTGGCAAAAGACAGGTAGTCATTGGACGAGAAGTCAGTCCAGAGTTTTTTTCCCCTCCCTTCTGCGGACAGCGCTCGCCCATGAAGCAATTGCGCTTCGGCAATGTCCTCGTGGGTAGGATCATCGAAGCGAGTCAAACGCCGGAGCGTGTCCTTTGCCTGTCGAGCATCGAGCGCAGCGCGCAGGCGTTCGTTGAGGCCCATTCCGGCGCATCTCAAAAGCTTTCCGCTGCGAAGATGCGAGGCCAAAGCGCCAAGGTCGATGGTAGGCGTGTATGCAGTGGTCGTTCTTCAAGCAAATATACTGGTAAGACCCACGCAGACCACCACCGGCCTGGGGAAAGATGGTTCCCGCACTGGTGGTGATGCAACTTGGGGGCGGAACCATGTGTACGGCTCCCCAACAACATCAAGTGGTGAATGTTATATGGGGCAGAGTTCTCCACTTTCTGTTTCCTTTGTTCCTTCAACAAGTGCATGCTCGACGGGTCTGCTCTGCGCTCGCGAGACACTCGTTAATGTTCTAGCTCGTAGCAAGTCTCTACTCAAGCCGCAAGCGGCCGTCACAGCGACGAGGCGACTGCCAGTTGGATAGAGTTGTTTTACACACTCGAAACGGTAGTGCGCGCCTGGCGAACCGCGGTGGCTACGAGTGCGGAGAAGTTGCTATTGGCCCCAGCGTTATGTACTGCTAATGATGATTGTAGACTGTTGGTACCGATCGCGGAATGCCAAGCAATGCTGAGATGTTGCTCACACACAAAATCCTCACACATGGGCAATGGACCGACGGCACACCCGACAAATGAGGCTGTTTCTGTTCTCGGATCACGTCGAGCGGTCCCGTATATCGCAAGCAATCGAGTATCGACCAAACTGCAAGAGGCCATAAATTACATTCCCAAATTCCCATGAGAACATCACAGATACATGCCGTAGTTCAAACGCTATTGATACAGATGAATCCCAATGTTCGAGTGTGCTGTAGATCCCGAGGTTCGTTTACGTCAAACAGGATATCGCCCCTGGCTCATGTGAGCCCGCAGAACCTCTGCCGTTCTGCGGGCCGCGTCGCCCCTCGTGGAGATGAAGATATACTGCCCCTCCTCCCTTCGGCGTCACCTGCCTTGGCGCGCTCGGTCGACTTGTTCGCAAATGCATCTAGCGCCGCTGCGAGGATCGCCTTGCGCCTTTATTCTTCGCTCGAAGCAGCACCATCGATCCCTTGAGCGAGCTCGAAGCCATCGAGCATGGCGAAATTAGCGCCGGAGCCGGAGGAGGGGCACATGAGGTGCGCTACATCGCTCATGAGTACAGTCGAATCGCCCGCAACCACCTTGACATCATCCTCGTGCTCGAACGAGACCAACGGTCGGACGGTGTACCTCGAACCTGCTCGCTGCTCTGCTCGACCAGGGCCCTCACGGTAGGTGCAAAGCTTTCTACAAGACGCAAGAGCGCTTCTTTCACCTTATGCATGTTTCCTGGCAGCTTGATCGCGCCCAGGCTCACGCGCAATGCAGCGTAGACCTCATACTTTTCGACATTAAGCTGGCCTATGATACCCTTGTTGTTCCCCGGCGTATAGAAGCTGCCTTGACCGATGAGCTTTACCAGCGCATCGTCTGGATCTGTCACTTACATTTCGACGAATGTGACGCCAATGTATGTCGGGTTGAGCTTCACGTAAAGAGCGGCACGGTTTGGGCCACGCGCCATCTGCACCAAGGAGTAGGTCGTAAAGTTCGACTTGCTTTTGGCCATCGGACGTCTCCATTGGCACATTTCCATCGGGATAACCCCGACGAGCGACGATCGTCGCGCCCCATCGCCTGATGTGCAGCTTCACAGTAGTGAGCATTCCCACATTGATCGGCAATGATCATCCTTTCCGCCTCGAGATGCGAGATCTTCTTGAACTCCTCCGCAAGCCCGGCGCCTTGCATTGCGAACTGGTCTTCATGTGCTTGAATGTCGAGCGTGCCGCCTTGTCTTTGCGATTCGATTCCTGGGATCCCGTTCAAATACTGTCACCGAGGTGCCGATGTCGGCTTGTTGAAGCACGCATGCGAGGACCAGGCCACTGAGACTGGTGCCGACGACGGCGATATGCATATTAGAGGGTGACTGGTCAAGTGCGATAGCGATGCTGGAGGCAGGTGTTGACTTGTGCAAGTTGAAGGGTGAAGTGGCTGTCAATGATGAAGAAAAGACATAAGACCTCGCCGGGCGTGGGGAGGGGTGAGCTGAAGGCCGGCGGCCTCCCCTTTTTACGCCCCCAAAAGCTGCATCCTGAAGGAAATTGTTGCAGAGTGGGGACTACAATACAGGTCCACGATGGTATCCAAGCTGGCATGGGCAACCTACAACAGGAACGAAAATCAGTCGTCAACCCGCAGTGTGATGATGTAGTCGGTCGATCAGAAAGCCGGCGCCGAGGAATCGGAATAGGGCCAATTGTCAATAAACCAGCGAGCGGCCCCGAGCGCGGCGCCAAGGGCCTAGAAAGAAGCACATAGCCTTTATCTATTGTTGTGGAGGGAACTGATCACGTGACAGGAATGCAGGGTGGGGGCGTGGGGTGCTCTGGGTGATGGTGGAGTATGGTGCTGAGATGTGTGTGCCTCTAGCCATTTTCCCTCTGCCCTACAGTGCCTCCCCCATTCCTCTGCTCTCACAGCCCACGCTCGCAA